>NC_057809.1:499625699-499770868 GCF_018294505.1 Triticum aestivum | reverse complement strand
AGCTTAAAAAAGGACGACCGCGTCACTGACGCGTGGGCCCGTGGTCATAAATTAAGCTAACCACGTGGGCAGCGGGTAGTTGGGCGGCCGTCAGGTGGGGACGCGGCGGACAATGAGAAGGCGCGTGTGGCGTCCGTTCGGCGTCCGTGCGGACGCATTTGGGGCGCAAATTTGGGCCGCAAATGCGTTGGCGCGGACGCGAAGCGGACGTGATTTGGGTTTGGATCGGTGCGTTGGGCCGCCACTTTTGTCCGCGCCGACCCAAACGGACGCAGGCGGACAAAATGGGTCGGCCCTTTGGAGTTACTCTAAATTGCTTAGGTTATCTATCACATCCAGCTGACCTCCCTGATTCTTTTACTGTCAGCAATTCAGGGGCGACTTTTTACATCTCCCGACCAATCCACCTCTACGCCGCCATTGCGCCAGATCCCTCGTCCTCCGTCTGCCGCTCCGGCGGCGGGAGGGCGGGGGGTCCTCGTCTCACACCTGTAATTAATGTAGGGTCTGTAGGGTTATGATACGTTTCCAACGTATCTATAATTTTTGATTGTTCCATGCTATTATATTATCTGTTGTGGATGTTTAATGGGCTTTAATATGCACTTTTATATTATTTTTGGGACTAACCTATTAACCGGAGGCCCAGTGCCAGTTTTTGTTTTTTTTGCCTATTTTAGTGTTTCGCACAAAAGGAATATTAAACGGAATCCAAACGGGACGAAATCTTTGCGAGGATCTCTCTTGGAACAAACACAAACCAGTAGACTTGGAGTGGAAGTCTGGAACTCCGCGAAGCTTCCACGCGGCAGGAGGGTGTGCCCAGGGGGTAGGCGCGCCCCCACCCTCATGGGCCCCACGGAGCTCCACCGACGTACTTCTTTCGCCTATATATACTCTTATACCCTAAAAACATCAGGGGGAGCCACGAAACCACTTTTCCACCGCCACAACCTTCTGTACCCGTGAGATCCCATCTGGGGCCTTTTCCGGCTATTTGCCGGAGGGGGATTCGATCACGGAGGGCTTCTACATCAACACCATAGCCTCTCCGATGATGTGTGAGTAGTTTACCACAGACCTTCGGGTCCATAGTTATTAGCTAGATGGCTTCATCTCTCTCTTTGGTTCTCAATACAAAGTTCTCCTCGATGTTCTTGGAGATCTATTCGATGTAATACTTTTTGCGGTGTGTTTGCCGAGATCCGATGAATTATGGATTTATGATCAAGTTTATCTATGAACAATATTTGGTTCTTCTCTGAATTCTTATATGCATGATTTGATATCTTTGCAAGTCTCTTCAAATTATCGATTTAGTTTGGCCAACTAGATTGATCTTTCTTGCAATGGGAGAAGTGCTTAGTTTTGGGTTCAATCTTGTGGTGTCCTTTCCCAGTGACAGTAGGGGCAACAAGGCACATATTGTATTGTTGACATCGAGGATAAAAAGATGGGGTTTATACCATATTGCTTGAGTTTATCCCTCTACATCATGTCATCTTGCCTAAAGCATTACTCTGTTCTTATGAACTTAATACTCTAGATGCATGCTAGATAGCGGTCGGCGTGTGGAGTAATAGTAGTATGCAGAATCGTTTCGGTCTACTTAACACGGACGTGATGCCTATATTTCATAATTATTGCCTAGATATTCTCATAATTATGCGCTCTTCTATCAATTGCTCGGTAGTAATTTGTTCACCCACCGTAATACTTGCTATCATGAGAGAAGCCACTAGTTAAACCTATGGCTCCAGGGTCTCTTACTTATTATATTGCATCTCTTTTTATTATCGCATCTCGTTTACTATTTTGCAATCTTTACTTTCCAATCTATACAACAAAAATACCAAAAATATTTATCTTACTATCTTTATCAGATCTCACTTTCGTAAGTGATCGTGAAGGGATTGACAACCCCTTTATCGCATTGGTTGCGTGGTTCTTGATTGTTTGTGAAGGTACTAGGTGACTTGCGTGTTATCTCCTACTGGATTGATACCTTGGTTCTCAAAAACTGAGGGAAATACTTACGCTACTTTGCTGCATCACCCTTTCCTCTTCAAGGGAAAACCAACGCATGCTCAAGAGGTAGCAAGAAGGATTTCTGGCGCTGTTGCCGGGGAGATCTACGCTCAAGTCAAGACATACCAAGTATCCATTGATACGTATCCAACGTATCTATAATTTTTGATTGCTCCATGTTGTATTATCTTCTGTTTTGGACATTATTGGGCTTTATTATCCACTTTTATATTATTTTTGGGACTAACCTATTGACCCAGAGCCCAGTGCCAGTTCCTGTTTCCCCCCTGTTTCAGTGTTTCGAAGAAAAGGAATATCAAACGGAGTCGAAACAGAATGAAACCTTCTGGAGAAGTTATTTTTGGAAGGAAAGCAACCCGGGAGACTTGGAGTCCACGTCAAGAAAGCAATGAGGGAGCCATGAGGTAGGGGGGCGGGCCCACCCCTCTAGGACGCGCCCTCCACCCTCGTGGCTCCCCTGATGTATTTCTTCCGCCTATATATATCCATATACCCTAAAACTATCGGGGAGCAGAATAGATCGGGAGTTCCGCCGCCAGAAGCCTTCGTAGCCACCAAAAGCCAAATTAGACCCGTTCCGGCACCTTGCCGGAGGGGGAATCCTTCTCCGGTGGCCATCTTCATCATCCCGGTGCTCTCCATGACAAGGAGGGAGTAGTTCTCCCTCGGGGCCGAGGGTATGTACCAGTAGCTATGTGTTTGATCTCTCTCTCTCTCTCTCTCTCTCTCTCTCTCTCGTGTTCTTGAGGTGATACAATCTTGATGTATCGCGAGCTTTGCTATTATAGTTGGATCTTATGTTTCTTCTCCCCCTCTACTCTCTTGTAATGGATTGAGTTTTCCCCTTGAAGTAATATTATCGGATTGAGTCTTTAATGATTTGAGAACACTTGATGTATGTCTTGCCGTGCGTATCTGTGGTGACAATGGGATATCATGTGATTCACTTGATGTATGTTTTGGTGATCAACTTATAGGTTCCGCCCATGAACTTATGCATAGGGGTTGGCACACGTTTTTGTCTTGACTCCCCGGTAGAAACTTTGGGGCACTCTTTGAGGTCCTATGTGTTGGTTGAATAGATGAATATGAGATTGTGTGATGCATATCGTATAATCATACCCATGGATACTTGCGGTGACATTGGAGTATCTAGGTGACATTAGGGTTTTGGTTGATTTGTGTCTTAAGGTGTTATTCTAGTACGAACTCTAGGGCTGTTTGTGACACTTATAGGAATAGCTAAACAGATTGATTGGAAAGAATAACTTTAAGGTGGTTTCATACCCTACCATAATCTCTTCGTTTGTTCTCCGCTATTAGTGACTTTGGAGTGACTCTTTGTTGCAAGTTGAGGGATAGTTATATGATCCAATTATGTTATTATTGTTGAGAGAACTTGCACTAGTGAAAGTATGAACCCTAGGCCTTGTTTCCTAGCATTGCGATACCGTTTATGCTCACTTTTATCATTAGTTACCTTGCTGTTTTTATATTTTCAGATTACAAAAACCTTTATCTACCATCCTGTAGGATCGAAAGTATGTCTAGAGGGGGGGTGATTAGACTACTTGACCAAATAAAAACTTAACCTTTTCACAATTTTAGTTCTTGGCAGATTTTAGCTATTGTAGGACAAGTCAAGCAATCATCACACAATTCAAGCAAGCATGCAAAGAGTATATTGGCAGTGGAAAGTAAAGCATGCAACTTGCAAGAATGTAAAGGGAAGGGTTTGGAGAATTCAAACGCAATTGGAGACACGGATGTTTTTCCCGTGGTTCGGATAGGTGGTGCTATCCTACATCCACGTTGATGGAGACTTCAACCCACGAAGGGTAACGGTTGCGCGAGTCCACAGAGGGCTCCACCCACGAAGGGTGACGGTTGCGCGAGTCCACAAAGGGCTCCACCCACGAAGGGTCCACGAAGAAGCAACCACCCACAAAGGGTCCACGAAGAAGCAACCTTGTCTATCCCACCATGGCCATCGCCCACGAAGGACTTGCCTCACTAGCGGTAGATCTTCACTAAGTAGGCGATCTCCTTGCCCTTACAAACTCCTTGGTTCAACTCCACAATCTTGTCAGAGGCTCCCAAGTGACACCTAGCCAATCTAGGAGACACCACTCTCCAAGAAGTAACAAATGGTGTGTAGGTAATGAACTCCTTGCTCTTGTGCTTCAAATGATAGTCTCCCCAACACTCAACTCTCTCTCATAGGATTTGGATTTTGTGGAAAGAAGATTTGAGTGGAAAGCTACTTGGGAAGGCTAGAGATCAAGATTCATATGGTAGGAATGGAAAGTCTTGATCTCAACACATGAGTAGGTGGTTCTCTCTCAGAACATATGAGTTAGAATTGTGTGTGTGTTCTGATGGCTCTCTCCACGAATGAAGAGGAGGTGGAGGGGTATATATAGCCTCCACACAAAATCCAACCGTTACACACAGTTTTCCAATCTCGGTGGGACCGAATCAACAATCTCGGTCGGACCGAAAAGGTAAACCTAGTGACCATTAGAGATTTTCGGTGGGACTGACATGCAACTCGGTAGGACCGATATGGTTAGGGTTTGGGCATAACGTAATCTCGGTGAGACCGATTACACAAACTTGGTGAGACCGATTTTGGTAATTAGCTAACCAGAGAGTTGGTCAGGCAAACTCGGTGGGGCCGATTTGCTCTTTCGGTGAGACCTAAAAGTTACAAAAAGGAAACACTGAATTTACATTGCAATCTCGGTGGGACCGATTTGCTCTTTCGGTGAGACCGGAAAGTTACGAAAGGGAAACAGAGAGTTTGCAATCCCATCTCGGTGAGACCGAGATCCCTATCGGTAGAACCAATTTGCTAGGGTTTGGCAGTGGCTTATGACAAATGAAACTCGGTGGCGCCGGATAGAAAGAATCGGTATGACCGAGTTTGGCTTAGGGTTTAGGTCATATGTGGATATGGGAAAGTAGCTGAGGATTTTGGAGCATATCATTAAGCACATGAAGCAAGAGGCTCATTAAGCAACACCTCATCCCTCCTTGATAGTATTGGCTTTTCCTAAAGACTCAATGTGATCTTGGATCACTAAAATATAAAATGAAGAGTCTTGAGCTTTTGAGTTTGAGCCAATCCTTTGTCCTTAGCATTTTGAGGGTTCCACTTTCACATCCATGCCATGCCAATCATTGAGCTTTCCTGAAATAATCATCTTGGAATAGCATTAGCTCAATGAGCTATATGTTGTTATGAATTACCAAAACTACATAGGGATAGTTGCACTTTCAATCTCCCCCTTTTTGGCAATTGATGACAACATATAGATCAAAGCTTCGACAAATGATAATAAGCATGAAATATATCGTCGCTTTGAGAAGTATGTGACAAGTAAGAGCTCCCCCTAAATTTGTGCATATTTAAAATTTACTTTGGACTGCAAATGCACAAAGAGTTAGAGTCATGGGTTACTCTTCCATGTCACATACATCTTGGTGGAGCGCTTAAAATGATAAGAATGAAATACATGCACTCATCACCAAGAATAGTGAATGATCACATAAGATAGATAAGATGATAACATTCATCAAGCATTAAGTGTAGCTTATGATCAAACACATGATCATCAATGTCTCACGAGCAATGACATAGTATCTCAAGCACTCAAAAGCAAACAAAGTTCGAAAAACCACCAAATAAAGCAAGAGAAAAAAAAAGCAACACACTCTCTCTCGAAGCCTATGATCTATACATTTTTCTCCCCCTTTGGCAACAAGTTACCAAAAAGTTCCTAGAAAATGCATAGTGCTAGATCAACGCTCAGGCTTGATCTTCAGGTGGTGGTGGAGTCCGGAGCACTCCAAGGACGAAGCCTTCTGTAGACGTGGTTGGAGTCGAGGCTGAAGTAGATGCTGGAGCTGATGGAACTGAAGCTGTAGCTGGTGCAGAAGTGGTGGCTCTGGTGTCAGCAACTGGCACTGCATGTGATCTTTGAGCTCTTGGCACTCTGGCAAATGCATCAGTTGTAGTCTTGCCTCTCCTCTCCTGCATATCATCCTGAAGTTGTTCCACTGCAGACTGAATCTCTGTTACTTTGACATCCAAGTCATAGAACTTCTATTCCATGATTCTCTCTAAGCTCTGCTGATTCCGAGTGAGGGTGGCCAGTCCTTGCTCAATCCTCAGTGTGGATGCAATCAAGTAACCAAGCTGCTCTTGTTTGATTTTCAAGAAATACTCAGATGCCTCCTCTTGAGTTGGCATCTTGGCAGCTTTCTCCTTCCTTGCCTTCTCCTTCTTTGCTTGTGCTTGTGCAGACGATGGTTCATTCTCAGTCATAACAACTTGATTATCTTCAAAATCTGGATGAATGGGCAGATGTTCCTTGTCCAACAAGTATATGCCTGTGCCCATCTTCGAGTTGATCAGCTCCTGAATCTGTGGGGCATATCCACAGCTCCTCTTCTGGTCTGCTGCTGTCCTCTTGATTGTCTCTACTATGAGGCTCATGACCTTGAATTTCTGAGGTACATCAAATACATAAAGCAAATTGATTGCATTGCCTCTGATCATCTTGTGATCACCTGACTTGGGCAAGAGAGTGTGCCTCAAAATCCAATTAATGGTTGGCAGCCCTGACAGAAGATAATGCACAGACCCAAACTTGAAAGTGTCAAGTGCTTCATTGGGAATTTCCTTGTACATGTTGACATTGAGTTATGATCCATCTTCTTCTTGGCATAGATATCCAAGTCATCCTCATTTTCCTCTGGGGCATTGATCAACTTTGCCCATTCCTCAACTGTAGATTGGTACCTCGTACCTTCATACATCCAAGTTATCCTACCATCTGGATAGAAGTGTGCCGTGGAGTAGAATTGCATAATAAGTTCCTCGTTCCACTTTGTGAGCTTCTGCCCAACAAAGTCTGCTACTCCACAAGCATTGAAACTGTCAATCACACCAGGATAGTGTTCCTCATTGTCCTTGATGTACTCCCAATCAACCCATCTCATGTCACATACAATTGGCTTCTTGTCCAACAAAACTGTCTCATAGAAGTCCTGTTGTTCCTTGGTGTGAAACCTGTAATCCACATCAGTTCTTCTCCTTGAAGCATACGGGTCTGCTTCTCTCCACTTCCTCAGCCCTGAGTCTCTCCTGAGCTTCATATCCTCAGCCACAGGATGAGCATCGTTGTGGTCTGGGATCTTGGGCTTGAGTTTTCTGAGTACTTGCTCTTGATCATCTTCTTCTGCAGCTTCAGGCACTGGGGTCTTGTTCTTCTCAGCTGCAGGTATGCTCCTCGTATTTCTCTTTGGCTTTGGCTTTGGAGCTGGCTTGGCCTTAGAAGCAGTTGACCCTGATCTTATGGCATCACCCATCAGCTTGGGTGCCTTAGGTGCTGGTGCAGCTACCTCTTCTTCTTCCTCTTCTTCCATGATGGAAGCCTTTCCAAGCACTCTGGCTACGGTCTTCTTCACCCTTTCCTTTCTTTTCTTGCCTTCAGCAGCAACTGGCTCTATGGGTGCAGGCTTTTCAGGAATCTGAGTTGGAACTCTGGCCTTTGACATAGGCTGCCTACCTGCTGGCCTTTTGATTTTTAAGCCTGGCTTTGTGCCTTGAGCTGGCTCAACTCTCTTTGATGTGGCTTCCTCTTCCTCTGCCACATAATCTTCACCCTCAGAATCTGAAGTTCTCTTCTTCCTCTGTCTGGTGGCAGCTTTAGGCAGATTGCTAGCAGTACTTCTGCTGCCATCATCTGAAGAACTTGAGGGACTAGTGCTCTCACTCATCTGCACTTGCTCTTCTGACATGTTCTGGCTATCACTTTGGTCTGACATGATGAACAAGCTGACTGCTGACCCTGTGAACAGTTTATATATGAGGTAGAATAGATGAGCATCACAAAATGCAGAGATTTTTATGAAAGAATGACTCAAAATCTTAGTTTTAGTTTCCCACTGAAATCATCTCGGATCTACCGATTTTCAAACTCGGTGATACCGAAGCAGTTTTGGAACCTAAACTAGTGAACTCGGTTGGACCGAGTCATAGTTTGGTGGCACCGAGACTGCTAGGGTTTCACAGAGTTTCAAAATCGGTCACACCAATAAGTAATTCTCGGTCAGACCGAGTCTCACTTGTGCAATGGCATAAGCCAAATCGGTGGGACCGAGTTTTTCAACTCGGTGGGTCCGAGATGGTTTCGGCGGAAACCTAACCCTAAAATTTTCGAATCAAAACTAATCTACGAACGCATTGACTGGATAGGAGTGTTTCAATCGTGGCAAGAATCATTAAGAACACAATGTGCTAGGAATCGGACGGGGAATAGCACTGTGATCGAGTCCATACCCTAGTTCGGCGGAGACTCGCTACGGCGGCAATGGCGGGGTTGAATTCCGTTGACGGCGATGGAGACCAACAACTGGAGGCGGCTGGCGGTGAGGAGACGATCCGGAGACCATATTGGCAGAGCAGGCTATCACGTGGGCGAAGGGGTTCGGAGAAATTTCCAAATTTTTGCCCGTGACTATATATAGCCCGACCCTGTCGGTGTGACCGAGTGGAACAGCTCGGTGGCACCGAGATGCAAAACTGTATACAGTTGTTGCAACTCGGTGTGACCGAAAGGTTCAAATCGGTTGCACCGAGATCGAAAACATAGATCAACTTAATGATCTCGGTAGGACCGAAAGTGGGGTATCGGTCAGACCGAGAATCATAAAGAGGTTTTGGAAGTTTAAGTCTATGACGAATCGGGGACTCCGAGCGCTCCTCACATAGAGTGGTTCGAATCTGACTTGATCAAATTTTGTGATGTAGCATGAGTAGAGTTTGAGACGAGAAAAGCATAGATAGCTAGTGGAGGTTCTTAGGCATTCTTGTCCATCCACTTGGCAAAAGGAAATAAAACCAAACAATCAAAACAACAAGTGGATGTCCTCGAATGAGTAAAATATGCAACCAGCATGCTCACACAATAAGATGGCAAATGAAATATGTGACAAGGCATGCACAACCAATTCTAGCATCTATCAAGCAATTTGCGATGACAAGGTCATCTATATATGAGTATATTGACTTAGGAGTCAAGTGAGAACACTTGATCATAGGTCATACTCATCGTTTAAGCTCAAGTGGGGTTACCACTTTTACATATTTGTGTTCACATCTTTAGAGTTGCTTTAGCTCAAGTCTTGGAGTAAAGCTCCCCCTAGATGTGATATCCCCCCTTAGAGGGATGAACTAACCTCAGGTTTTGTCGATGATGACTTCATGTAGATGTTGAAGATGTGGATGCTCAATGTTGATGTAGATCACTTGGAGCTATCCCTTTGAGTGAATTGCACTTTCAATACCTACATGGGTTAGTCCCGCAAGGAACAAACAAGGATATCCATAGACATAGAGTGATGCACACACAAGAAGATGTCCATGAAAACTTTTAGGTTACCTTGTCCCTTGTCTTACCAACAAGAGGGTTTGTGACTCCTTGAACTAGTGCAAGATGTGGAAGTTGATTGCACTTGTTCTTGCCAAAATGAGAAGAGTGAAGTATGTTGGTGGAGTCACCCTCAAGAACTCTCTAGTTCTTCTTATTTTAGATCCACACCATCTTGATGGGAATCCTTGGAGTTGTAGTCGTACTTGATGAAGTGGAACTTGAAGTAGTCTTGGGAATCCACTTGACTAAGGTCTTAGGAGCTTCTTCAAATGCATCAATTTCCTCTTGAAGCTTGTCCTTGCCTTTTTTGCTTGTAGTCTTGTGGTGGAAGTTCATCTTGAGCTTGTGTCCCCTTGAAAGAAGTATCATACTTCTCTTGTTGAGGAACAAACTTTGTCTTGGGGTATTGATCTTCTTCCCACTCAACTCCATTGGCATTGAACTTTCGTTCAAAACCAACACCTTGATTCTTCCGGTGCATTCCTTGCTTGCGCACAATTTCCTCGAATTGCTTACTCCCGGCAAGGCTTTTGTATACTCCTTTCTCTATAATTCCCTTCAATAAGCTATTTTCTTGCTCAAGTGTAACTTGGCTAAGAGAATCATTAGTGGAATCAAGAGAACTACTAGAAGCAACAATATTGGATTTAGCATGATCATTGTTACTGCTAGAGGAAGAATCTTTCTTGTTCTTGTTACTAGACTTGACTTGAGGCATGTAAGTGGATAAGATTAAACGCTTGGCAATGTAAGAAGAACTTTTCTTGCGGAGATCATCATTGATTGCTTTTAAGAACTCATGCTCTTGCTCAAGATTGAGATTTTCAAAGCGTAATTTCTCATGAGCTCTTAAAAGTTCTCGATGATCTTCGAAGATAGTTTCATGAGCTAACTTAAGAGTGTTTAGTTCTTTAGTTAGAGCCTCAATCTTCTCCTTATCATTGTCATTCATTTTATCTTGATTAGCATGATTAATTGACGTTTCATCATAGTATTCATCACTAGAGTTGTCAACAAGCAAATCATCACCTAACAAGTCATCTTCATCACTATTGAAATCAACATACTCGGGGTGTGTTACCTTAGGACCTTTGGTCATGAAGCATCTTCCAATTCCTTCATTTGGTGAGTCAAATATGTCGTAGGAGTTGGTTGACACAAGTGCTAGACTGGCAACACCTATATCTTGAGTATCTTCGGAGTCGGAGTGATAACTTCTCTCGGAGTGGCTGTCGGAGTCGGAGCCGGATACCCATTCACCAACATGAGCTTGATGTCTTCATTTTGTGTAGCTCCTTGATGATTTTTCCTTCCTTTCAAAATCCTTGCTTCTCCGTGAGTATCTTCGTTCATAACGATCATCTCTACTCCTTCTCTCTCTTGGTGGTGATTCTTTGCTTCTTCTTTTTGGAGAATCTTCTCTTCTCTTGTAGGGAGCCGTACACTCATTGGAATAGTGTCTGGGTCTTCCACAACTGTAGCAGTTTCGCTCTTGACTAGAAGATCTTTTGTCATTGTAGGACCTTGACTTGAAGCTTCTATCTTTGCTTCTACTCTTGTAGAACTTGTTGAAGTTCTTCACCATTAAGCTCAATTCTTCATTGAAGTTTTGTTTCTCACTTGATGATGTAGGAGCTTCACATGAGGCTTTGTAGGCACCACTTGATTTGTTGTGAAGTTCCTCTTTATCCTTAAGTGACATCTCATGAGCAACAATTCTTCCGATCACCTCCGTTGGCTTGAGATCTTTGTAATTGGGCATCATTTGGATCAATGTGCACACGGTATCATATTTTCCATCCAAGGCTCTTAGAATCTTCTTGATGATGAATCTATCGGTCATCTCTTCACTTCCTAAGCCGGCAATCTCATTTGTGATGAGAGCAAGCCTAGAGTACATTTCAGCGACACCTTCACCATCCTTCATTTTGAACTTGCCAAGTTGACTTTGAAGCACATCCAAGTTGGATTCCTTGACGGAGTCGGTACCTTCGTGCATATCAATCAAAGTGTCCCAAATTTCCTTTGCATTCTCAAGACGGCTGATTTTGTTGAATTCTTCGGGGCACAATCCGTTGAAGAGAATATCACAAGCTTGAGCATTGTATTGCAACATCTTCAACTCATCCGTGGTAGCTTCACGGTTTGGTTCTTTCCCATCAAAGAAGTCACCTTGCAAACCAACACACACAATAGCCCAAACGGCAGGGTTATGTCCAAGAATATGCATTTTCATTTTATGCTTCCAACTAGCAAAATTAGTACCATCAAAGTAAGGACCTCTACGGTGATAGTTTCCCTCGCTAGACGCCATACTCTCCTAGGTTGTGAAACCAAGGCTATGACCACCAAAAGCTATGGAGATCAAAGCAAATGGAGACCAAAGCTCTGATACCACTTGTAGGATCGAAAGTATGTCTAGAGGGGGGGGGGTGATTAGACTACTTGACCAAATAAAAACTTAACCTTTTCCCAATTTTAGTTCTTGGCAGATTTTAGCTATTGTAGGACAAGTCAAGCAATCATCACACAATTCAAGCAAGCATGCAAAGAGTATATTGGCAGCGGAAAGTAAAGCATGCAACTTGCAAGAATGTAAAGGGAAGGGTTTGGAGAATTCAAACGCAATTGGAGACACGGATGTTTTTCCCGTGGTTCGGATAGGTGGTGCTATCCTACATCCACGTTGATGGAGACTTCAACCCACAAAGGGTAACGGTTGCGCGAGTCCACGGAGGGCTCCACCCATGAAGGGTAACAGTTGCGCGAGTCCACGAAGGGCTCCACCCACGAAGGGTCCACGAAGAAGCAACCACCCACAAAGGGTCCACGAAGAAGCAACCTTGTCTATCCCACCATGGCCATCGCCCACGAAGGACTTGCCTCACTAGCGGTAGATCTTCACGAAGTAGGCGATCTCCTTGCCCTTACAAACTCCTTGGTTCAACTCCACAATCTTGTCGGAGGCTCCCAAGTGACACCTAGCCAATCTAGGAGACACCACTCTCCAAGAAGTAACAAATGGTGTGTAGGTAATGAACTCCTTGCTCTTGTGCTTCAAATGATAGTCTCCCCAACACTCAACTCTCTCTCATAGGATTTGGATTTTGTGGAAAGAAGATTTGAGTGGAAAGCTACTTGGGAAGGCTAGAGATCAAGATTCATATGGTAGGAATGGAAAGTCTTGATCTCAACACATGAGTAGGTGGTTCTCTCTCAGAACATATGAGTTGGAATTGTGTGTGTGTTCTGATGGCTCTCTCCACGAATGAAGAGGAGGTGGAGGGGTATATATAGCCTCCACACAAAATCCAACCATTACACATAGTTTTCCAATCTCGGTGGGACCGAATCAACAAACTCGGTCGGACCGAAAAGGTAAACCTAGTGACCGTTAGAGATTTTCGGTGGGACTGACATGCAACTCGGTAGGACCGATATGGTTAGGGTTTGGGCATAACGTAATCTCAGTGAGACCGATTACACAAACTCGGTGAGACCGATTTTGGTAATTAGCTAACCAGAGAGTTGGTCAGGCAAACTCGGTGGGACCGATTTTCTCTTTCGGTGAGACCGGAAAGTTACAAAAAGGAAACACTGAATTTACATTGCAATCTCGGTGGGACCGATTCGCTCTTTGGGTGAGACCGAAAAGTTACGAAAGGGAAACAAAGAGTTTGCAATCCCATCTCGGTGAGACCGAGATCCCTATCGGTAGAACCGATTTGCTAGAGTTTGGCAGTGGCTTATGACAAATGAAACTCGGTGGCGCCGGATAGAAAGAATCGGTATGACCAAGTTTGGCTTAGGGTTTAGGTCATATGTGGATATGGGAAAGTAGCTGAGGATTTTGGAGCATATCATTAAGCACATGAAGCAAGAGGCTCATTAAGCAACACCTCATCCCTCCTTGATAGTATTGGCTTTTCCTAAAGACTCAATGTGATCTTGGATCACTAAAATATAAAATGAAGAGTCTTGAGCTTTTGAGCTTTTGCCAATCCTTTGTCCTTAGCATTTTGAGGGTTCCACTTTCACATCCATGCCATGCCAATCATTGAGCTTTCCCGAAATAATCATCTTGGAATAGAATTAGCTCAATGAGCTATATGTTGTTATGAATTACCAAAACCACCTAGGGATAGTTGCACTTTCACATCCATATACCACTTGTATCACCATCTCTTCGCCGAACTAGTGCACCTATACAATTTACCATTGTATTGGGTGTGTTGGGGACACAAGAGACTCTTTGTTATTTGGTTGCAGGGTTGCTTGAGAGAGACCATCTTGATCCTACGCCTCCTACGGATTGATAAACCTTAGGTCATCCACTTGAGGGAAATTTGCTACTGTCCTACAAACCTTTGCACTTGGAGGCCCAACAACGTCTACAAGAAGAAGGTTGTGTAGTAGACAT
Organism: Triticum aestivum; assembly: GCF_018294505.1. NCBI lineage: Eukaryota > Viridiplantae > Streptophyta > Magnoliopsida > Poales > Poaceae > Triticum > Triticum aestivum. Next base: position 499,756,957 of record NC_057809.1, on the reverse strand, counting down.
CAAGCTCTTTTCTGGCGCCGTTGCTAGGGAGGCGAGGAAAGCGGAACTCACACCCCGTCAACTAAGATCTTTTCTGGCGCCGTTGCCGGGGGGGGGGGGGGGGGTCGCGCAAGTCAGGTCAAGATCCGACTCCCGACAACGAGCCATTTCTGGCGCCGTTGCCGGGGAGTCTATGCAAAAGTCAACATACCAAGTACCCATCACAACCCTTATCTCCCACATTACATTATTTGCCATTTGCCTCTCGTTTTCCTCCCCCCACTTCACCCTTGCCGTTTTATTCGCCCTTTCTCTCTCTATTCTCCCTTTCTTTCTCTATTTGCCTCTTTTTGCCCGCTTGCTTTTTGTTTGCTTGTGTGTTGTATTGCTTGCTTGTCGCGATGGCTCAAGATAACACTAAATTGTGTGACTTTACCAATACCAACAAAAATGATTTTATTAGCATTCCAATTGCTCCTCTTACCGATGCTGAATCTTGTGAAATTAATGCCGCTTTGCTGAATCTTGTCATGAAAGATCCGTTTTCCAGCCTTCCTAGTGAAGATGTCGCTACCCATCTAAATAGCTTCATTGATTTGAGTGATATGCAAAAGAAGAAAGATGTGGATAATGATATTGTTAAATTGAAGCTATTTCCTTTTTGCTTAGAGATCATGCTAAAGCTTGGTTTTCGTCTTTGCCTAAAAATAGTATTGATTCTTGGAACAAGTGCGAAGATGCTTTTATCTCTAAGTATTTTCCTTCTGCTAAGATCATCTCCCTTAGAAATGATATTATGAATTTTAAGCAACTTGGTCATGAACATGTTGCACAAGCTTGGGAGAGGATGAAATTAATGATACGTAATTGCCCTACTCATGGTTTGAATTTGTGGATGATTATACAAATTTTTATACCTGATTGAATTTTGCTTCTAGAAATCTTTTAGATTCGGCCGCGGGAGGCACTTTTATGGAAATCACTTTAGGAGAAGCTACTAAACTCCTAGATAATATTATGGTTAATTATTCTCAATGGCATACTGAAAGATCTACTAATAAAAAGGTGCATGCGATAGAAGAAATTAATGTTTTGAGTGGAAAGATGGATGAACTTATGAAATTATTTTCTAGTAAGAGTGTTTCTTCTTATCCTAATGATATGCCCTTGTCTACTTTGATTGAGAATAATAATGAATCTATGGATGTGAATTTTGTTGGTAGGAACAATTTTGGTAACAACGCGTATAGAGGAAATTTTAATCCTAGGCCGTATCCTAGTAATCCCTCTAATAATTATGGTAATTCCTACAACAACTCTTATGGAAATTATAATAATATGCCCTCTGATTTTGAATCTAATATTAAAGAATTTATTACTTCGCAAAAGAATTTCAATGCTTTGATTGAAGAAAAATTGCTTAAGATTGATGAGTTGGCTAGGAACATTGATAGAATTTCTCTTGATGTTGATTCTTTGAAACTTAGATCTATTCCTCCTAAGAATGATATTAATGAGTCTCTCAAAGCCATGAGAATTTCCATTGATGAGTGCAAAGAAAGAACCGCTAGGATGCGTGCTAAGAAAGATGCCTTTATAAGAGCGTGTTCTTCTAGTTCCTATGAAAATAAAGATGAAGATCTAAAAGTTACTGATGTGTCCCCTATTAAATCTTTGTTTTGAAATATGAATCTTGATAATGATGGGACTGAATATGATCCACCTTTACCTAGAAGGCGTTCCAAAAATTCGGAGTTTTTAGATCTTGATGCTAAATTTGATGAAAATGGGATTGAAGAAATTAAAACCCTAGATGTTGCTAGACCCACTATTTCGGATTTCAAGGAATTTAATTATGAAAATTGCTCTTTGATTGATTGTATTTCCTTGTTGCAATCCGTGCTAAATTCTCCTCATGCTTATAGTCAAAATAAAGCGTTACTTAACATATCGTTGATGCCTTGATGCAATCTTATGAAGAAAAACTTGAGTTGGAAGTTTCTATCCCTAGAAAACTTTATGATGAGTGGGAACCAACTATTAAAATTAAGATTAAAGATCATGAATGCTATGCTTTGTGTGATTTGGGTGCTAGTGTTTCCACGATTCCAAAGACTTTGTGTGATTTGTTAGGTTTCCATGATTTTGATGATTGCTCTCTAAACTTGCACCTTGAGGATTCCACTATTAAGAAACCTATGGGAAGAATTAATGATGTTCTTATTGTTGCAAATAGGAATTATGTGCCCATAGATTTTATCGTTCTTGACATAGATTGCAATCCTTCATGGTTTGAGGACCGTGTTTATGTGCCAAATGACCCGGAGATCAGGAAGTCGATTTTGCAAGAGGCACATGATTCACCGTATTCGATTCACCCAGGGAATACCAAGATGTATTTGGATTTGAAGGAAACATTCTGGTGGACCGGAATGAAGAAGGATATTGCAGCATATGTAGCAGTTTGTGACGTATGTCAGAGAGTAAAGGCAGAACATCAGAAGCTAGCAGGATTGTTGCAACCATTGCCAATACCCGAATGGAAGTGGGATAAGATAGGCATGGATTTTATCACAGGACTATCCAGGACGAAGGCAGGATATGACTCGATATGGGTAGTAGTTGATCGTTTGACAAAGGTAGCACATTTCATTCCAGTTAAGACCACTTACACCAGTGCTAAGTTGGCAAAGATATACATGACTAGGATCAGTTGTTTGCATGGAGTTCCGAGGTGTATCATATCAGATAGAGGAACCCAATTTACCTCAAAGTTTTGGAATCAGTTGCACGGAACTTTAGGAACTAGACTAGAGTTCAGCACAGCTTTTCATCCGCAGACAGATGGATAGACCGAGAGAGTCAATCAGATTTTGGAAGATATGCTGAGAGCTTGTGCACTAGATTATGGATCTAGTTGGGACGATAACTTGCCGTATGCGGAGTTTTCTTATAACAACAGTTACCAAACCAGTTTGAAGATGGCACCTTTCGAAGCTTTATACGGAAGGAGGTGCAGGACACCGTTGTCATGGGACGAAGTTGGAGATCGTCAATTCTTTGGACCAGATTTGATTAAGGAGTCTGAACGGAAAGTTAAGTTGATTCGCGATAGGCTCAAGGTAACCCAGTCCAGGCAGAAGAGCTACGCAGATTCGAAACGCAAGGAGACAGTCTACGAAACCGGAGACAGAGTTTACCTTCGAGAATCCCCACTTCGAGGAGTTAAGCGCTTTGGAGTTAAGGGAAAGTTAGCACCGCGTTTCGTTGGACCTTATAAGATCTTGCAATGTATGGGAGAAGTCGCTTATAAGTTGGAATTACCAGAGGGACTGTCAGGAGTTCATGATGTATTCCATGTTTCTCAGCTGAAGAAATGTCATGCCGAGATGGCGAAGGTTCCGCTAAGAGATACAGTACCGCTTGAAGCGATTCAGTTGAAGGACGACTTAACATATGAGGAGAAGCCAGTCAAGATTCTCGATTATGCCAGCAGAGTTACTCAAAGCAAGGTTATCAAGTTTTGCAAAGTTCAATGGTACCACCACTCAGAGGATGAAGCCACCTGGGAGAGAGAAGAAGATTTGCTCGAAGACCACCCTCACCTATTCTCTAGCCAACCCGAATCTCGAGGGCGAGATTCCTCTTAAGGGGGGTAGGTTTGTAACATCCCAAATTTGCAATTTGGAATGTTATACACTAGATCATCATGCATATCATATTTTCATGCATTTTGGTTGATCCTAGAAATTTCATGCAACTCAAGGACCTTCGGAGAGAGTTGGAGATTTCGTTATTTTCATATTTGAGTTTTCTCAAATTTTGAAAAGGGGATCATTTGATTTATTTATTTCATCTTCAATTATTTTTCCAATATCAAAATAAGAGAGAGGGAATAATATGACTTTCCCAAATGTTAGGAAAAATGAAGATTTAATAAATAGATCAAATTTTGTTTGCCGGAGTTTATTTGCATTTTTTTGGATAGGGAAAAATGCGCGTTTTCAAAAATTGCATTCTAGGTCCGGAGTAAAGTTCATTTTGTTCGGCTCATTTTTAGGAGTCGGGGAAAATTTACTTTAGAATTTTTGGAGTTCGTTTAGATTTTCTTTTCTGTGTTTTTCTGCGCGCGAAACCGATTAAAAAAAGGGAGAGAGCCAGGCCAGCCGGGCCAAAGGCCCAGCCAGCCGGCCGCCGCCCCCAGCGGAAATATGCCCTAGAGGCAATAATAAATTGGTTATTATTATATTTCCTTGTTCATGATAATCGTTTATTATCCATGCTATAATTGTATTGATAGGAAACTCAGATACATGTGTGGATATATAGACAACACCATGTCCCTAGTAAGCCTCTAGTTGACTAGCTCGTTGATCAATAGATGGTTACAGTTTCCTGACCATGGACATTGGATGTCGTTGATAACGGGATCACATCATTAGGAGAATGATGTGATGGACAAGACCCAATCCTAAGCCTAGCACAAAGATCGTGTAGTTCGTATGCTAAAGCTTTTCTAATGTCAAGTATCTTTTCCTTAGACCATGAGATTGTGCAACTCCCGGATACCGTAGGAATGCTTTGTGTGTACCAAACATCACAACATAACTCGGTGGCTATAAAGGTGCATTACAGGTATCTCCGAAAGTGTCTGTTGGGTTGGTGTGAATCGAGACTGGGATTTGTCACTCCGTGTAAACGGAGAGGTATCTCTGGGCCCACTTGGTAGGACATCATCATAATGTGCACAATGTGACCAAGGGGTTGATCACGGGATGATGTGTTACGGAACGAGTAAAGAGACTTGCTGGTAACGAGATTGAACAAGGTATCGGTATACCGACGATCGAATCTCGGGCAAGTACAATACCGCTAGACAAAGGGAATTGTATACGGGATTGATTGAGTCCTTGACATCGTGGTTCATCCGATGAGATCATCGTGGAACATGTGGGAGCCAACATGGGTATCCAGATCCCGCTGTTGGTTATTGACCAGAGAACGTCTCGGTCATGTCTGCATGGTTCCCGAACCCGTAGGGTCTACACACTTAAGGTTCGATGACGCTAGGGTTATAAAGGAAGTTTGTATGTGGTTACCGAATGTTGTTCGGAGTCCCGGATGAGATCCCGGACGTCACGAGGAGTTCCGGAATGGTCCGGAGGTAAAGATTTATATATGGGAAGTCCTGTTTTGGTCACCGGAAAAGTTTCGGGTTTTATCGGTAACGTACCGAGACCACCGGGAGGGTCCCGGGGGTCCACCAAGTGGGGCCACCGGCCCCGGAGGCTTACATGGGCCTAGAGTGGAAAGGGACCAGCCCCAGAGTGGGCTGGTGCGCCTCCCACCCTTGCCCAAGGCGCAACTAGGAGGGGAGAGGGCAAACCCTAGGGCAGATGGGCCCTAAGGCCCACCCCAGGCGCGCCTCCCCTCTCTCCCCCTCTTGGCCGCCCCCCAAGTCCCATCTAGGGCTGGACGCACGCCTTGGGGTGGGAAACCCTAAAGGGGGCGCAGCCCCCCCTTTCCCCCTATATATACTTGAGGTTTTGGGCTATCATACACATGAGAACCTCTCCCTCTTGGTGCAGCCCTACCTCTCTCCCTACTCCTCCTCTCCCGCGGTGCTTGGCGAAGCCCTGCAGGATTGCCACGCTCCTCCATCACCACCACGCCATTTTGCTGCTGCTGGATGGAGTCTTCCTCAACCTCTCCCTCTCTCCTTGCTGGATCAAGGCGTGGGAGACGTCACCGGGCTGTACGTGTGTTGAACGCGGAGGTGCCGTCCGTTTGGCACTAGGATCTCCGGTGATTTGGATCCCGACGAGTACGACTCCTTCAACCCGTTCTCTTGAACGCTTCCGCTTAGCAATCTACAAGGGTATGTAGATGCACTCTCCTTCCCTTCGTTGCTGGTTTCTCCATAGATAGATCTTGGTGACACGTAGGGAATTTTTTGAATTTCTGCTACGTTCCCCAACAGTGGCATCATGAGCTAGGTCTATTGCGTAGATTCTTTGCACGAGTAGAACACAAAGTAGTTGTGGGCGTTGATTTTTTTCAATATGCTTACCGTTACTAGTCCAATCTTGTTTCGACGGTATTGTGGGATGAAGTGGCCCGGACTGACCTTACACGTACTCTTACGTGAGACAGGTTCCACCGACTGACATGCACTTGGTGCATAAGGTGGCTAGCGGGTGCCAGTCTCTCCCACTTTAGTCGGAACGGATTTGATGAAAAGGGTCCTTATGAAGGGTAAATAGCAATTGGCATATCACGTTGTGGTTTTGCGTAGGTAAGAAACGTTCTTGATAGAAACCCATAGCAGCCACGTAAAACATGCAAACAACAATTAGAGGACGTCTAACTTGTTTTTGCAGGGTATGCTTTGTGATGTGATAGGGCCAAGAAGAATGTGATGAATATATGTGATGTATGAGATTGATCATGTTCTTGTAATAGGAATCACGACTTGCATGTCGATGAGTATGACAACCGGCAGGAGCCATAGGAGTTGTCTTTATTTATTGTATGACCTGCATGTCATTGAACAACGCCATGTAATTACTTTACTTTATTGCTAACCGGTAGCCATAGTAGTAGAAGTAATAGTTGGCGAGACAACTTCATGAAGACACGATGATGGAGATCATGATGATGGAGATCATGGTGTCATGCCGGTGACGATGATGATCATGGAACCCCGAAGATGGAGATCAAAAGGAGCGAAATGATATTGGCCATATCATGTCACTATTTGATTGCATGTGATGTTTATCATGTTTATGCATCTTGTTTACTTAGAACGACAGTAGTAAATAAGATGATCCCTTACAACAATTTCAAGAAGTGTTCTCCCCTAACTGTGCACAGTTGCTACAGTTCGTCGTTTCGAAGCACCACGTGATGATCGGGTGTGATAGATCCTTACATTCACATACAACGGGTGTAAGACAGATTTACACATACAATACACTTAGGGTTAACTTGACGAGCCTAGCATGTACAGACATGGCCTCGGAACACGGAGACCGAAAGGTCGAGCATGAGTCGTATAGTAGATACGATCAACATGAAGATGTTCACCGATGATGACTAGTCCGTCTCACGTGATGATCGGACACGGCCTAGTTGACTCGGATCATGTAATCACTTAGATGACTAGAGGGATGTCTATCTGAGTGGGAGTTCATAAGATGAACTTAATTATCTGAACATAGTCAAAAGGATTTTGCAAATTATGTCGTAGCTCGCGCTTTAGTTCTACTGTTTTAGATATGTTCCTAGAGAAAATATAGTTGAAAGTTGAAAGTAGCAATTATGCGGACAGTAGAAAGCTTATGTCCTTAATGCACTGCTCAGTGTGCCGAACCCCAAACATCGTTTGTGGATGTTGCGAACATCAGACATACACGTTTAGATAACTATGTGATAGTTCAGTTAAACGGTTTAGAGTTGAGGCACTAAAGACGTTTTCGAAACATCACGGAACATATGAGATGTTTCAAGGGCTGAAATTGGGATTTCAGGCTCGTGCCCACGTCAAGAGGTATGAGACCTCCGACGATTTTCTTAGCCTACAAACTAAGGGAGAAAAGCTCAATCGTTGAGCTTGTGCTCAGATTGTCTGAGTGCAACAATCACTTGAATCGAGTGGGAGTTGATGTTCCAGATGAGATAGTGATGTTTCTCCAAAAGTCATTGCCACCAAGATGCTAGAGCTTTGTGATGAACTATAACATATCAGGGATAGATATGATGATCCTTGAGGTATTCGTGATGTTTGACACCGCGAAAGTAGAAATCAAGAAGGAGCATCAATTATTGATGGTTGGTGAAACCACTAGTTTCAAGAAGGGCAAGGGCAAGAAGGGATACTTCATGAAACGGCAAATCAGCTGCTGCACCAGTGAAGAAACCCGAGGTTGAACCCAAACCCGAGACTAAGTGCTTCTGTGATAAGGGGAACAACCACTGGAGCAGAATTACCCTAGATACTTGGTAAATAAGAAGGCTGGCAAAGTCGATAGAAGTATATTGGATATACATTATGTTAATGTGTACTTTACTAGTACTCCTAGTAGCACCAGGGTATTAAGATACCGGTTCAGTTGCTAAGTGTTAGTAACTCGAAATAAAAGAGCTACGGAATAAACAGAGACTAGCTAAAGGTGAGCTGACGATAAGTGTTGGAAGTGTTTTCAAGTTTGATGTGATCAAACATCGCACGCTCCCTCTACCATCAAGATTAGTGTTAAACCTGAATTATTGTCATTTGGTGTTTGCGTTGAACATAGACATAATTGGATTATGTCTATCGCAATACGGTTATTCATTTAAAGAGAATAATGGTTACTCTATTTATTTGAATAATACCTTCAATGGTCTTGCACCTAAAGGAATGGTTTATTGAATCTCGATCGTAGCGATACACATTTTCATGCCAAAAGATATAAGATAGTAATGATAGTACCACTTACTTGTGGCACTGCCATGTAAGTCATAATGGTATAAAACGCATGAAGAAGCTCCATGTTGATGGATCTTTGGACTCACTCGTTTTTGAAAAATTTGAGACATGCGAACCATGTCTATTGGTGTATACGCATGAAGAAACTCCATGCAAATGGATCATTTGGACTCACTTGATTTTGAATCACTTGAGATATGCAAATCATACCACATGGGCAAGATGACTGAAAAGCCTCGTTTTCAGTAAGATGGAACAAGATAGCAACTTGTTGGAAGTAACACATTTTGATGTGTGCAGTCCAATGAGTGCTGAGGCATGCAGTGAATATCGTTATGTTCTTAGTTCACAGATGATTCGAGTAGATGTTGAGAATATTTACTTGATGAAACACAAGTCTGAATTACTGAATGGTTCAAGTAATTTCAGAGTGAAGTAGAAGATCATTGTGACAAGAGGATAAAATGTCTATGATATGATCATAGATGAATATCTGAGTTACGAGTTTTGGCACACAATTAAGACATTGTGGAAATTGTTTCGCAATTAATACCGCCTGGAACACCATAGTGTGATGGTGTGTCCGAACATCATAGTTGCACCCTATTGGATATGGTGCATACCATGATGTCTCTTATCGAATTACCACTATTGTTCATGGGTTAGGCATTAGAGGCAACCACATTCACTTTAAATAGGGCACCACGTAATTCCGTTGAGATGACACCGTATGAATTATGGTTTAGAGAAACCTAAGTTGTCGTTTCTTAAAGCTTTGGGGCTGCGACGCTTATGTGAAAAAGTTTCAGGATTGATAAGCTCGAACCCAAAGCGGATAAAATGCATCTTCATAGGACACCCAAAACAGTTGGGTATACCTCCTAATTCAGATCCGAAAGCAATATGGATTGTTTCTTGAATCGGGTCCTTTCTCGAGGAAAGGTTTCTCTCGAAAGAGTTGAGTGGGAGGATGGTGGAGACTTGATATGGTTATTGAACCATCACTTCAACCAGTGTGTATCAGGGCACAGGAAGTTGTTCATGTGGCACCTACACCAATTGAAGAAGAAGCTTATGATAGTGATCATGAAGTTTCGGATCAAGTCACTGCCGTACCTCGTAGGGTGACAAGGATACGTACTACTTCAGAGTGGTACAGTAATCCTGTCTTGAAGGTCATGTTGCTAGACAACAATGAACCTACGAGCTATGGAGAAGCGATGGTGGGCCCAAATTCCGACAAATGGTTAAGAAACCATGAAATCCGAGATAGGATCCATGTATCAGAACAAAGCATGGACTTTTGTGGACTTGCCCAATGATCGGCAAGCCATTAAGATAAATGGATCTTTAAGAAGAAGACGGACGTGGACGGTAATGTCACCGTCTATGAAGCTCGACTTGTGGCGAAGAGTTTTTTTTTTCCACAAGTTCAAGGAGTTGACTACGATGAGATTTTCTCATCCGTAGCAATGCTTAAGTCCATCGGATTCATGTTAGCATTAGCTGCATTTATGAAATCTGGCAGATGGATGTCAAAACGAGTTTCCTTACCAGTTTTCGTAAGGAAAGGTTGTATGTAATACAATCAGAAAGTTTTTGTCGATCCTAAGGATGCTAAAAGGTATGCTAGCTCTAGCGATCCTTCCAAGGACTGGAGTAAGCATCTTGGAGTTGGAATGTACGCTTTGATGAGATGATCAAAGATTTTGGGTTTATACAAAGTTCATGAGAAACTTGTATTTCCAAAGAAGTGAGTGGGAGCACTATAGAATTTCTGATGAGTATATGTTGTTGACATGTTGATGATCAGAAATGATTTTCTAGAAAGCATATAGGGTTTTTTGAAAGGTGTTTTTCAATAGAAAACCTGGATTAAGCTACTTGAACATTGAGCATCAAGATCTATAAGGATAGATCAAAATGCTTAATAATACTTTCAAATGAGCACATACCTTGACATGATCTTGAAGGTGTTCAAGATGGATCAGTCAAATAAGAAGTTCTTGCCTGAGTTGTAAGGTACGAAGTTAAGACTTAAAGCTCGACCTCGGCAGAAAAGAGAGAAAGGACGAAGGTCGTCCCCTATGCTTTAGACGTAGGCTCTACAGTATGCTATGCTGTGTACCGCACCTGAAGTGTGCCTTGCCATGAGTCAGTCAAGGGGTACAAGAGTGATCCAAGAATAGATCACAGTACAGCGGTCAAAGTTATCCTTAGTAACTAGTGGACTAAGGAATTTTCTCGGTTATGGAGGTGATAAAGAGTTCGACGTAAAGAGTTACGACGATGCAAGCTAAACACCTATCCGGATAGCTCTGAGTAGAGATACCGGATACGTATAATGGAGAAACAATTTAGAATAGCTCCAAGTAGAACAGTTATTTGGAATAGCTCCAAATAGAGCGTGGTAGCTGCATCTAGGAGATGACATAAAGATTTGTAAAGCACACACGGATCTGAAAGGTTCAGACCCGTTGACTAAAACCTCTCTCACAAGCAACATGATCAAACCCAGAACTCATTGAGTGTTAATCACATAGTGATGTGAACTAGATTATTGACTCTAGTAAACTCTTTGGATGTTGATTACATGGCGATGTGACCTGTGAGTGTTAATCACATGGCGATGTGAACTAGATTATTGACTCTAGTGCAAGTGGGAGACTGTTGGAAATATGCCCTAGAGGCAATAATAAATTGGTTATTATTATATTTCCTTGTTCATGATAATCGTTTATTGTCCATGCTATAATTGTATTGATAGGAAACTCAGATACATGTGTGGATATATAGACAACACCATGTCCCTAGTAAGCCTCTAGTTGACTAGCTCGTTGATCAATAGATGGTTACGGTTTCCTGACCATGGACATTGGATGTCGTTGATAACGGGATCACATCATTAGGAGAATGATGTGATGGACAAGACCCAATCCTAAGCCTAGCACAAAGATCGTGTAGTTCGTATGCTAAAGCTTTTCTAATGTCAAGTATCTTTTCCTTAGACCATGAGATTGTGCAACTCCCGGATACCGTAGGAATGCTTTGGGTGTACCAAACGTCACAACGTAACTGGGTGGCTATAAAGGTGCATTACAGGTATCTCCGAAAGTGTCTGTTGGGTTGGCGTGAATCGAGACTGGGATTTGTCACTCCGTGTAAACGGAGAGGTATCTCTGGGCCCACTCGGTAGGACATCATCATAATGTGCACAATGTGACCAAGGGGTTGATCACGGGATGATGTGTTACGAAACGAGTAAAGAGACTTGCCGGTAACGAGATTGAACAAGGTATCGGTATACCGACGATCGAATCTCGGGAAAGTACAATACCGCTAGACAAAGGGAATTGTATATGGGATTGATTGAGTCCTTGACATCGTGGTTCATCCGATGAGATCATCATGGAACATGTGGGAGCCAACATGGGTATCCAGATCCCGCTGTTGGTTATTGACCAGAGAACGTCTCGGTCATGTCTGCATGGTTCCCGAACCCGTAGGGTCTACACACTTAAGGTTCGATGACGCTAGGGTTATAAAGGAAGTTTGTATGTGGTTACCGAATGTTGTTAGGAGTCCCGGATGAGATCCCGGACGTCACGAGGAGTTCCGGAATGGTCCGGAGGTAAAGATTTATATATGGGAAGTCCTGTTTTGGTCACCGGAAAAGTTTCGGGTTTTATCGGTAACGTACCGGGACCACCGGGAGGGTCTCGGGGGTCCACCAAGTGGGGCCACCGGCCCCGGAGGCTTGCATGGGCCTAGAGTGGAAAGGGACCAGCCCCAGAGTGGGCTGGTGTGCCTCCCACCCTTTCCCAAGGCGCAACTAGGAGGGGAGAGGGCAAACCCTAGGGCAGATGGGCCCTAAGGCCCACCCCAGGCGCGCCTCCCCTCTCTCCCCCTCTTGGCCGCCCCCCCAAGTCCCATCTAGGGCTGGCCGCACCCCTTGGGGTGGGAAACCCTAAAGGGGGCGCAGCCCCCCCTTTCCCCCTATATATACTTGAGGTTTTGGGCTGTCATACACATGAGAACCTCTCCCTCTTGGTGCAGCCCTACCTCTCTCCCTACTCCTCCTCTCCCGCGGTGCTTGGCGAAGCCCTGCAGGATTGCCATGCTCCTCCATCACCACCACGCCGTTGTGCTGCTGCTGGATGGAGTCTTCCTCAACCTCTCCCTCTCTCCTTGCTGGATCAAGGCGTGGGAGACGTCACCGGGCTGTACGTGTGTTGAACGCGGAGGTGCCGTCCGTTCGGCACTAGGATCTCCGGTGATTTGGATCATGACGAGTACGACTCCTTCAACCCGTTCTCTTGAACGCTTCCGCTTAGCAATCTACAAGGGTATGTAGATGCACTCTCCTTCCCTTCGTTGTTGGTTTCTCCATAGATAGATCTTGGTGACACGTAGGAATTTTTTTGAATTTCTGCTACGTTCCCCAACACATGGCAGCTCATATCACCATAGGACGCATTGGAGAAGTTTATCAAGAAGACCTCAAGGACACCATCTACCAGATTTGCGGACGCCGAGATGAACAATGGGAGTTAGTCAGCACCAAGAAGGATAGATCCATTGCATCTTTCATCCAGGAGTTAAACCAGCACATTCGACGCCACGAGAACCAGATGTGCAATGATATGATAGAGTTGAAGAATGCAAAGGCAAGGATCATTGAGCTAGAAGGAGAGCTGAAGTCTACACGCAAGGACTACATGGACGAGATCGTAGCTCTAGCAAGACACAATGGTGATCTTAAGCAGGAGATTGAAGAACTCAAGAGGAAGTTAGCATCCCAGGAGGAAGATGAGTACGTCACATGTCCGGACAACTACATCATCATCGACGACACCGATTCGGATCCAAGTGAACCCGACTTTGAAGACGAAGCTGGAGCAGATATCATGGAGTCTTCCATCGGTTCAAATTTCTAGATGACCCCCAGATAGTAGTAGTATTCCCCCATGTAAACACAATAGTTTGAGCACTTCTGCGATAGTTAGACCGCTTGTAAGCACTTGTTTGATTGAATGAAGTGATTTTGTGTGCAGTTGCTCATGTGCATTGGGCTAGTGTTTTCCCTTTAGACCTCCCTCTATTCTTAAATCTCGTCTCTTCTAAACCCTCAGATGCCTCCAACCCAAGCCCTTAGGACACCCATGTTAGTAAGCTCGCCAGGAGCAGAGTACATGGCCAGACAAGGATGTTTCCAAGTACCATTAAGTATAGGAAGGCATGTTTTCCCAACGGATTTAATTATTCTGGAATCCCAAGGTCTGGATGTGATACTTGGTATGGATTGGCTGTCGATGTATGGAGGAAACATCGATTGCGTCAGTAAGACAATTTTGCTTACCACACCAGAAGGAAGAAGGATCAAGTATGTATCCCGGCATGTGCCAAACAGGACACAAGTAAATTGCCTAACAGGAGTCGTGCAGGAGGAAGTACCAGTGGTGAAGGATTATCCGGATGTGTTTCCCGAAGAATTACCAGGCATGCCACCAGATAGAGACATTGAGTTTTTGATTGAGCTATTGTCAGGTACAGGCCCAATATCGAAGCGACCGTACCGGATGCCAGCAAAGGATTTGGTGGAAATTAAGAATCAGATTAAGGAGTTATTGGATAAAAGTTACATTCGCCCAAGTTCTTCGCCTTGGGGATCACCCGTACTTCTAGTGGAAAAGAAGGATGGATCATTAAGGATGGTTGTAGATTATTGGGGATTGAATGAAGTAACCATCAAGAACAAGTATCCACTGCCAATGATCAACGATCTGTTTGATCGGTTGCAAGGAGCTAAAGTGTTTTCCAAGATCGATTTGCGATCAGGGTACCATCAATTGAAGATTTGAGAGCAGGACATACCTAAGACAGCATTCACCACAAGATATGGACTATATGAGTATACCGTTATGTCATTTGGATTGACTAACGCACCTGCCTATTTTATGAACCTGATGAACAAAGTGTTTATGGAGTTTTTGGATAAGTTCGTCATAGTGTTCATTGATGACATCCTGGTTTATTCAAGGAATGAAGAGGAGCATAAGGAACAATTGCGTTTGGTTTTGGAGAAACTAAGGGAACATCAGTTATACGCCAAATTCAGCAAATGTGAGTTTTGGTTGAAGGAAGTTGGATTCCTCAGACACGTTATATCCGGAGAAGGTATAGCAGTAGACCCCACTAAGGTTGAGAGCGTAACCGAATGGGAATCACCAACAACAGTTGGAGAGATCCGGAGTTTTCTTGGACTCGCAGGATACTACAGGAGATTCATTGAGAACTTTTCAAAGATTTCAAAGCCTATGACTGAATTGTTGAAGAAGGATACTAAGTTCAAATGGACTGAGGAGTGTGAGTCTAGTTTCCAGGAGTTGAAGAAACGCTTGGTTACCTCACCAGTATTGATTTTGCCAGATCAGACCAAGGATTATGAGGTGTATTGCGACGCTTCACGTCGAGGACTTGGAGCAGTGCTTATGCAGGAAGGAAGAGTTGTTTCGTATGCTTCACGACAACTGAAGCCTCATGAGTTGAATTATGCCACGCATGATTTGGAGTTAGCAGCCGTAGTGCATGCATTGAAGACGTGGAGACATTTCCTCATTGGAAATCATTGTGAGGTGTACACGGATCACAAGAGTTTGAAGTACATTTTCACGCAGAAGGAGTTGAACCTCGGACAAAGGAGATGGTTGGAGCTCATCAAGGATTATGACATGAGATTGCATTACCATCCCGGAAAAGCTAATGTAGTAGCTGAGCATTGAGCCGTAAGAGCCATGTCAACACCCTAGTGACGGGAGAAGTACCAAAGGAGTTAGCAGAAAACCTTCGTGAGCTATGTCTGGAAATAGTTCCGAGAGGCTATGTAGCAGCATTGGAGATTCAGTAAACATTGATGGATAAGATCAGAGAAGCTCAGAAATCTGACAAGGAGATTGCTTCCATAAAAGAGAAATTGAGCGAAGGAAAAGCAAAGGGATTTCGTGAGGATGAACACGATACCTTATGGTTTGAGGACCGTGTTTATGTGCCAAATGACCCGGAGATCAGGAAGTTGATTTTGCAAGAGGCACATGATTCACCGTATTCGATTCACCTAGGGAATACCAAGATGTATTTGGATTTGAAGGAAACATTCTGGTGGACCGGAATGAAGAAGGATATTGCAGCATATGTAGCAGTTTGTGACGTATGTCAGAGAGTAAAGGCAGAACATCAGAAGCCAGCAGGATTGTTGCAACCATTGCCAATACTCGAATGGAAGTGGGATAAGATAGGCATGGATTTTATCACAGGACTACCTAGGACGAAGGCAGGATATGACTCCATATGGGTAGTAGTTGATCGTTTGACAAAGGTAGCACATTTCATTCCAGTTAAGACCACTTACACCAGTGCTAAGTTGGCAAAGATATACATGACTAGGATCAGTTGTTTGCATGGAGTTCCGAGGAGTATCGTATCAGATAGAGGAACCCAATTTACCTCAAAGTTTTGGAATCAGTTGCACGAAACTTTAGGAACCAGACTAGAGTTCAGCACAGCTTTTCATCCGCAGACAGATGGACAGACCGAGAGAGTCAATCAGATTTTGGAAGATATGCTGGGAGCTTGTGCACTAGATTATGGATCTAGTTGGGACGATAACTTGCCGTATGCGGAGTTTTCTTATAACAACAGTTACCAAACCAGTTTGAAGATGGCACATTTCGAAGCTTTATACGGAAGGAGGTGCAGGACACCGTTGTCATGGGACGAAGTTGGAGATCGTCAATTCTTTGGACCAGATTTGATTAAGGAGTCTAAACGGAAAGTTAAGTTGATTCGCGATAGGCTCAAGGTAGCCCACTCCAGGCAGAAGAGCTACGCAGATTCGAAACGCAAGGAGACAGTCTACGAAACCGGAGACAGAGTTTACCTTCGAGAATCCCCACTTCGAGGAGTTAAGCGCTTTGGAGTTAAGGGAAAGTTAGCACCGCGTTTCGTTGGACCTTATAAGATCTTGCAACGTATGGGAGAAGTCGCTTATAAGTTGGAATTACCAGAGGGACTGTCAGGAGTTCATGATGTATTCCATGTTTCTCAGCTGAAGAAATGTCATGCCGAGATGGCGGAGGTTCCGCTAAGAGATACAGTACCGCTTGAAGCGATTCAGTTGAAGGACGACTTAACATATAAGGAGAAGCCAGTCAAGATTCTCGATTATGCCAGCAGAGTTACTCGCAGCAAGGTTATCAAGTTTTGCAAAGTTCAATGGTACCACCACTCAGAGGATGAAGCCACCTGGGAGAGAGAAGAAGATTTGCTCGAAGACCACCCTCACCTATTCTCTAGCCAACCCGAATATCGAGGGCGAGATTCCTCTTAAGGGGGGTAGGTTTGTAACATCCCAAATTTGCAATTTGGAATGTTATACACTAGATCATCATGCATATCATATTTTCATGCATTTTGGTTGATCCTAGAAATTTCACGCAACTCAAGGACCTTCGGAGAGAGTTGGAGATTTCGTTATTTTCATATTTGAGTTTTCTCAAATTTTGAAAAGGGGATCATTTGATTTATTTATTTCGTCTTCAATTATTTTTCCAATATCAAAATAAGAGAGAGGGAATAATATGACTTTCCCAAATGTTAGGAAAAATGAAGATTTAATAAATAGATCAAATTTTGTTTGCCGGAGTTTATTTGCATTTTTTTTGGATAGGGAAAAATGCGCGTTTTCAAAAATTGCATTCTAGGTCCGGAGTAAAGTTCATTTTGTTCGGCTCATTTTTAGGAGTCGGGGAAAATTTACATTAGAATTTTTGGAGTTCGTTTAGATTTTCTTTTCTGTGTTTTTATGCGCGCGAAACCGATTAAAAAAAGGGAGAGAGCCAGGCCAGCCGGGCCAAAGGCCCAGCCAGCCGGCCGCTGCCCCCAGCGGAAATATGCCCTAGAGGCAATAATAAATTGGTTATTATTATATTTCCTTGTTCATGATAATCGTTTATTGTCCATGCTATAATTGTATTGATAGGAAACTCAGATACATGTGTGGATATATAGACAACACCATGTCCCTAGTAAGCCTCTAGTTGACTAGCTCGTTGATCAATAGATGGTTACGGTTTCCTGACCATGGACATTGGATGTCGTTGATAACGGGATCACATCATTAGGAGAATGATGTGATGGACAAGACCCAATCCTAAGCCTAGCACAAAGATCGTGTAGTTCGTATGCTAAAGCTTTTCTAATGTCAAGTATCTTTTCCTTAGACCATGAGATTGTGCAACTCCCGGATACCGTAGGAATGCTTTGGGTGTACCAAACATCACAACGTAACTGGGTGGCTATAAAGGTGCATTACATGTATCTCCGAAAGTGTCTGTTGGGTTGGCGCGAATCGAGACTGGGATTTGTCACTCCGTGTAAACGGAGAGGTATCTCTGGGCCCACTCGGTAGGACATCATCATAATGTGCACAATGTGACCAAGGGGTTGAACACGGGATGATGTGTTACGGAACGAGTAAAGAGACTTGCCGATAACGAGATTGAACAAGGTATCGGTATACCGACGATCGAATCTCGGGCAAGTACAATACCGCTAGACAAAGGGAATTGTATACGGGATTGATTGAGTCCTTGACATCGTGGTTCATCCGATGAGATCATCGTGGAACATGTGGGAGCCAACATGGGTATCCAGATCCCGCTGTTGGTTATTGACCAGAGAACTTCGAAACCCTAGGTCTCGTGGATCATCAGCAAGGCAAGTAAGACTTTGATCATACCTTTTCTACAACCCATGTTTAATTGCATTAGATCAATCCTCTCACATTGCATGGTTAGGATCTAATTAAATTGTGGGATGGGAAGTAGATGAGGTAGTACCTATTACCTGTATTATTATGAAACCTTTGGGAGTTACTTCTACGTTTGCTTATTATTGCCATGCTATGCTAGTAGACGTGGATTGGATGAGTGATATCCATGACAGATGTGAGCTGATAATTTTAATGGTTTATCTAAGGTGGCAACTTAAACACACATCTGGGTGGATTGAGGCACCTGATGTCTATCAGGACTTGCCTGTTTTATTTTGGACCGCCACCCAGGCTCAAAGGGATCATAAGATCTTTCAAACTAGAAACTTACATGTGCAGCCACATGCTACTATGGGCTCTGGCATAGTTGACTAAGTTGTGCGAACTCTTACGGGGTGGACTAGCAGATGTAGGGGTTGTAGGTGGTACGGTCTACCCCACATGTAAGGTGCTAGCGCTTCTGAAAGACTATGTCTCGGTCATCCGTTTCTCAAACACCTGTAGTGCGAGAAAACAAACGGAGGCGATCGAGTCATGTGGGGAAAAGTGCGCAAACCTCTGCAGAGTGTACAAACTAATCATCATTAGCCGTGTCCCCGGTTATGGACAACTTGAGTATCTAGTACTTGAATATCATGTGAATCTCATCACGTTACTTCTAATTAATGTTGTTGGGTTTTATTTATTTTAATTGGGATTGAGAATGCTGTCAACCATTCTCAATGTTTCACAACTACCATGATAGTTAAATAAATTTATTCCTTTGCAGTAGGGAAAAATTGGCTTTACGCAAAACTGTAACCATAGAGCTTTCCACCAGCCATATATGCATATAGTATAGCTGTTTCATTCCATTACTCTCTATGTGTTATATTGCCAGCATATTCCATGTGCTGACCCGTTTTCGGGCTGCAACTTCTCATGTTGCAAACTTTTCAGACGACGAGTAAGGTGCTTTTAGGTCATGGCCCTATACTCAGTGATGCCGTTGGAGTTGATGGACCCATTTACCTTCCAAGTCTTCCGCTGTTTTCGACACTAGATGGCCTTAAGCCATATTTATTGTAATAAGTTCTCTTTGAGACAACGATGTAATTAGTGTGTGATTGCCACTCTATTATAAATCCTTCGATGTACTGTGTGGTGTCAGCATTACTGATCCAGGGATGACACCTGAGCACAGAGCCCTTGATCCATTCGGGTCGGGTCGCTACAAAGAAAGGTTTACACAGGGTCTTAATCTAAAAATAATCCTTGGAACGGGTCCATGCTGCACGTCTGCGCCTGTGTCTCCGTTGTGCCGTATCCTGGACGGCTGTAGCACGATGGTCATCTGTAAAAGAGAGGAACTTAGGTGAAAAGTTGTCGTGCAAAAAGGTAGGTTATATTAAAGAAACCATGTACAATTCAAGATGAGCGAAAATTTCCACTTGTTTACGCGCGTGGAGCCCCTTGTTTTTATAACAGGGGTGGCCGTCGAACCTGTATGGATTACATATAGCTACGCCGGACTCGTCTGACCGTGTCCGCGGTCTTGACGACCTATCAAATGCTTTAGTTGGTGAGGCCATTTTAGTGTGCGGCTGCCAAGGCAATCGCACTCTCTTCAGCGCGCAAGGATCGCTCAGTATTTCCACTTACTGTAATGATGACACGTGGACCGGGCATCTTGCGTGAGGGAAGCGTAATGCAGTATTGCGTTGAAGCGAGCGAAAGCTTCGCGTCCGAGTAGTGCTTGATAGCCACTTTGGAATGGAGCAATGTGGAAGGTTAAATTTTCGCTACGGAAGTTATTGGGGACGCCGAATATAACCTCTAGTAGCAGGGAGCTCGTGCAATGAGCCCCTGAGCCTGGCGTTACTCCTCTAAAGGTAGTATTTCTGTGGCGAATTTTTGTTGGGTCTATGCCCATTTTGTGGACTGTGTCCTGATATATCAGGTTCAGAGTGCTGCCACCGTCCATCTGGACTCGTGTGAAGAGGTATCCGTCAATTATTGGGTCTAATACCAAGGCAGCCCATCCTGCACGCCGTATACTTCCTGAGTAATCCCGATGGTCGAAAGTGATCGGTTGAGACGACCAGTGGCAGGACTCCGTGGTGATAGGCCCTTGGGCATATTTCTCTGGGAGTGCCGCTTTGTTTCTCCCCTTTATCACGTGTAACACGTTTACTGTTTTGACTTCTGGTGAAAATTTCTTCTGTTCCCCAGTGTTTTGCTTGCGAGGCTCATCCTCGTCTTCGCTTGGTGTATCCTGCCCCTTATGTTCGGTGTTGAGCTTGCTGGGCTGCTTGAAGACCCAACATTCTCTGTGTGTATGATTTGCAGGTTTATCGGGGGTGCTATGGACCTGACATATTTGGTCCAAAATTTTGTTTAAGCTGGACAGTTCATCTCTGGCACCTTTAGGGGGCGGCTTTTGCTGACCTGGCCGAGAGCTTCTGAATTCGGCGTTTACCGCCGTGCTCTTTGGGCTGTCTTCTTTATTCCGGTGCTTATTATTTTTGTTGCGTCGTGATTTCCTGTTTCGGTCTCTATCTTCGGATGTACTTGGGTCACTGGTGCTGTATCAGGCTAGCCATCTGTCCCCACCCGCGCAAAAGATGGTCATGAGGCTTGTTAATGCTGCCATTGTTCTCGGCTTTTCTTGGCCGAGGTGTCTGGCGAGCCATTCATCTCGGACGCTATGCTTAAAGGCTGCCAAGGCTTCGGCGTCCGGACAGTCGACTATTTGGTTCTTTTTAGTAAGAAACCTATTCCAAAGCTTTCGGGCTGACTCTCCGGGCTGTTGAGTTATATGACTCAAATCGTCCGCATCCGGAGGTCGGACATAAGTCCCTTGAAAATTCGCTCGAAAAGCGTCTTCGAGCTCTTCCCAGCTACCAATGGAGCTTTCGGGGAGGCTTTTAAGCCAGTGCCGAGCTGGCCCTTTGAGCTTGAGGGGTAAGTACTTGATGGCATGGAGATCATCTCCTCGAGCCATGTGGATATGGAGGATATAGTCCTCAATCCAGACCCCAGGGTCTGTTGTTCCATCGTATGCCTCTATGTTTACGGGTTTGAATCCCTCTGGAAATTCATGGTCCAACACCTCATCAGTGAAACATAGGGGGTGCACGGCACCCCTGTATCTGGGTGTACCGTGGTGTTCGGATGTTTTTTGTGTTGCATCATATGCCGGAGCGCGCTTGCCTGGTCCATAAATGGATCTGGTTGCGCCGTCCTTTTGATTCGAGCCCTCGCGTGGATCGCGTATTGGCTCATGTGCGGCGTTGTTCGCCACTCTATGTTGGCTGTGAGGTCGTCTATCCGGCCGGATGGCCATTTTAATTTTTGGTTGCGGGGGATCGAAGGCCTCCTCATCGAATTCAGGTAGCAACTTCCGCTTCAGGTAGCTCTTGGTGTGGCGGTTACCGCCATACTTCGCCACTGTGTTGAGTACTTTACTCCATCTAATTCTGAGTGTGTCTTGCGCAGCCTTGAGCCTTTGCTTCTGCTTTTTTAGACTCCTCGCGGTGGCAACAAGCCTTTGATGGGCATTCTGTTGCCCCGGGTGTCTGTCCGGTGTGATGTCGCCCGGATTTTTATCTTTGACAGAGTCGGGTTGTTTCGTTTGATTCTCCGTGTTGCCGTGGTCCGGCGATTGTTCACCCTGCTCTAACGCTGGGTCTATATGATCGTTGTTTCTGCCGAGGCAGGATTTGGGGCGGCGCTTATGCCGCCGCTTTGACTGCTTCTCGAGGGGACAACCCTTTGTTGCGTCCTTCCGTTCCTCATCGTCGTTTTCTTTTGGTGTGTCCACCATGTATACATCATGTGATGAAGTGGGCGTCCAATGCCCTGTGGGCAGTGGTTCCTGTTCGTCTCCTGCATCCTCGTCCATACCGTCGATGTCTTCGCAGTCGTAATCGAGCATGTCGGTTAAATCGTTGACAGTGGCTACTAAGTGGGTGGTGGGCGGGCGACAAATTTCTTCGTCATCCGTATCTCGGTCCTGCCGGACATGGTTCGGCCAGGATTCTCCTGACAAGGAGAGATACCTTAGTGAATTCAGTATGTCACCGAAGGGTGAGTGTTGAAACACGTCCGCGGAGGTAAACTCCATGATCAGCGCCCAATCGGATTCGATAGGCACGGGCACAAGCGGTTCGGAGTCTGTGGCCGAAGAAGGATCCGGCAGTTTGACAACACGGCTCTCGTGAAGGGTAAGGTCGATATTCGGCTCGATCGCCGCTGAGGGTACGGCCTCCATGGCGGGGTCTATCCACCCGTCCATGGATGGCGCAATCGGCTCCGGATTGAGGGTCGGAGCGGTTGCCGGCGCGATTTCCTCGACACCGTCCGATGGCAGAGCCAAATCATGCTCATCGTGACCGTGCAGCGCACTCGGCAGGGGCTCGAATCCGTCGAAGATCAAGTCTCCACGGACATTGGCCATGTAGTTTAAGCTTCCAAATCTGACCTGATGGCCAGGGGCGTAACTTTCGATCTGCTCCAGATGGCCAAGCGAGTTGGCCCGCAGTGCGAAGCCGCTGAACACAAAGATCTGTCCTGGGAGAAAAGTCTCACCCTGGACTGCATCGCTATCTATGATCAATGGAGCCATCAAGCCTAACGGTGATGACACAGAGGAACTCTCAATGAAAGCACCAATGTCGGTGTCAAAACCGGCGGATCTCGGGTAGGGGGTCCCAAACTGTGCGTCTAAGGCGAATGGTAACAGGAGGCAGGGAACATGATGTTTTACCCAGGTTCGGGCCCTCTTGATGGAGGTAAAACCCTACGTCCTTCTTGATTTATTCTTGATGATATGAGTATTACAAGAGTTGATCTACCACGAGATCGGAGAGGCTAAACCCTAGAAGCTAGCCTATGGTCTGATTGTATGTTGTCCTATGGACTAAAACCCTCCGGTTTATATAGACACCGGAGGGGGATAGGGTTACACAAGGTCGGTTACAAAGGAGGAGATATCCATATCCATACTGCCTAGCTTGCCTTCCACGCCAAGTAGAGTCCTATCCGGACACGGGACGAACTCTTCAATCTTGTATCTACATAGTCCAACAGTCCAGCCAAAGGATATAGTCCGGCTGTCCGGAGACCCCCTAATCCAGGACTCCCTCATAGACCATAGAGAAGTTGTAATACAGTAGGTTTAACACCAATATAAATAAATAATGAGTTCATTACAGTACCTTGAGGTGTTGTTTTGATTTCTTTCGCTAACGGAGCTCACGAGATTTTCTACTTTAAGTTTTGTGTTGTGAAGTTTTCAAGTTTTGGGTAAAATATTTGATGGACTATGGAATAAGGAGTGGAAAGAGCCTAAGCTTGGGGATGCCCAAGGCACCCCAAGGTAATATTCAAGGACAACCAAAAGCCTAAGCTTGGGGATGCCCCAGAAGGCACCCCCTCTTTCGTCTTCGTTCATCAGTAACTTTACTTGGAGCTATATTTTTATTCACCACATGATATGTGTTTTGCTTGGAGCATCATTCATTTTCTTTTTTTGCTTGATGTTTGAATAAAATACCAAGATCTGAAATTCTTAAATGTTAGAGAGTCTTTACATAGTTGCATAATTGTTCGACTACTCATTGATCTTCACTTATATATTTCGAAGTAGTTTGTCATTTGCTCTAGTGCTTCACTTATATCTTTTTAGAGCACGGTGGTGGTTTTATTTTGTAGAAATAGATGAACTCTCATGCTTCACTTATATTATTTTGAGAGTCTTTAGAACAACATGGTGATTTGCTTTGGTTATGAAATTAGTCCTAATATGATGGGCATCCAAGAGGGATATAATAAAAACTTTCATATAAGTGCATTGCATACTAAGAGAAGTTTGATACTTGATGATTGTTTTGAGATATGGAGATAGTGATATCAAAGTTGTGCTAGTTGAGTAGTTGTGAATTTGAGGAATACTTGTGTTGAAGTTTGCAAGTCCCGTAGCATGCACGTATGGTAAATGTTGTGTAACAAATTTGAAACATGAGGTGTTATTTGATTGCCTTCCTTATGAATGGCGGTCGGGGACGAGCGATGGTCTTTTCCTACCAATATATCCCCCTAGGAGCATGCGCGTAATGCTTGGTTTTTGATGACTTGTAGATTTTTGCAATAAGTATGTGAGTTCCTTATGACTTGTGACGCCCCGATTTAACCGTACACTAATCATACACGCAAACGTGTACGATCAAGATCAGGGACTCACGGGAAGATATCACAACACAACTCGAGGGCCAGGGGCCTCGAGGGCTCGAGGGCTCGAAGGCTAGCACAGATATCACAAGCATCATATTACAAGCCAGGGGCCTCGAGGGCTCGAATACAAGAGCTCGATCATAGACGAGTCAGCGGAAGCAACAATATCTGAGTACAGACATAAGTTAAACAAGTATGCCTTAAGAAGGCTAGCACAAACAGGGATACAGATCGAAAGAGGCGTCGGCCTCCTGCCTGGGATCCTCCTAAACTACTCCTGGTCGTCGTCAGCGGGCAGCATGTAGTAGTAGGCACCTCCGGTGTAGTAGGAGTCGTCGTCGAAGGTGGCGTCTAGCTCCTGGGCTCCAACATCTGGTTGCGACAACCAGGTAGAAGGGATAGGTGGAAAAGAGGGAGAAAGCAACCGTGAGTACTCATCCAAAGTACTCGCAAGCAAGGAGCTACACTACATATGTATGCATTGGTATCAACTGGAATAAGGCTATCATATGTGGACTGAACTGCAGAATGCCGGAATAAGAGGGGGATAGCTAGTCCTTTCGAAGACTACGCTTCTGGCAGCCGCCGTCTTGCAGCATGTAGAAGAGAGTAGACTGAAGACCTCCAAGTAGCATCGTATAGCATAATCCTAACCGATGATCCTCCCCTCGTCGCCCTGTGAGAGAGCGACCACCGGTTGTATCTGGCACTTGAAAGGGTGTGTTTTATTAAGTATGCGGTTCTAGTTGTCATATGGTCAAGGTACAACTCCAAGTCGTCCTGTTACCAAAGATCACGGCTATTCGAATAGATTAACTTCCCTGCAGGGGTGCACCACATAACCCAACACGCTCGATCCCATTTGCCCGGACACACTCTTCTGGGTCATGCCCGGTCGCGGAAGATCAACACGTCGCAGCCCCACCTAGGCACAACAGAGAGGCCAGCACGCCGGTCTAAACCTAAGCGCACAGGGGTCTGGGCCCATCGCCCATAGCACACCTGCACGTTGCGTACACGGCTGGAGAGCAAACCTAGCAACCTCCATTACAAAGGAAGTCACGTTACGCGGTCCAACCCGGCGCGCGCCGCTCAGTCGCTAGCGTCACGAAGTGCTTCGGCTGATACCACGACGTCGAGTGCCCATAACTGTCCCCGCGTAGATGGTTAGTGCGTATAGGCCAGTAGCCAGACTCAGATCAAATACCAAGATCTCGTTAAACGTGTTAAGTATCTGCGAACGCCGACCAGGGCCAGGCCCACCTCTCTCCTAGGTGGTCTCAACCTGCCCTGTCGCTCCGCCTCAAAGTAACCGTCGGGGGCCGTCGGGAACCCAGGCCCACCTCTACCGGGATGGAGCCACCTGCCCCTTTAGCCCCCATCTCCGAACAGTATCACAGGTAATGTAACTGTGTAAAGTATATCGTATATGCCCGTGATCACCTCCTGAAGTGATCACCGCCCAGTAGTATAGCACGGCAGACGGACAAGAGTGTAGGGCCACTGATGGAACACTAGCATCCAATACTAAGCAGTAGGATAGCAGGTAATGGTAACAACAGTAGTAGCAAGGACAGGCTATGCATCAGGATAGGAATAACGGAAAGCAGTAACATGCTACACTACTCTAATGCAAGCAGTATAGAGAAAAGAGTAGGCGATATCTGGTGATCAAAGGGGGGGGGCTTGCCTGGTTGCTCTGGCAAGAGAGATGGGTCATCAACACCGTAGTCGTACTGGGTAGCAGCGGCGTCGGTCTCGATGTCTAGCGAGAGAAGAGGGGGAATAAACAATAAATATAATGCAAACAAATGCATGACGATGCATGACATGATAAAGCGCAATGCTAGGTGTGCCCTAACACGGTACGAGGTGGTACCGGTGAAGGGGGAAAAACATCCGGGAAAGTATTCCCGGTGTTTCACGTTTTCGGACCGGTGAACCGGAGGGGGAAAGTTGCGTGTTCGCTATGCTAGGGATGCGTGGCGGACAAACGGGCTGCGTATCCGGAATCGTCTTGTCGTTCTGAGCAACTTTCATGTACAAATTATTTTCATCCGACTTACGGTTTATTTTCTATGAATTATTAAAGTTTTTAAATCATTTCGGAAAAACGGAATTAATTTAAATAGAAAACAAGGTTATTACATCATCATGACATCAGCATGATGTCAGCAGTCAACAGGGCTGTTGACTGGGTCAAACTTACATGTGGGGTCGTTCTGTCATAGACCTAACTAAACTACCAACTTTAATTAACTAAATTAGGTAGTTAGGCTAATTTAAACAGAGTTAATTAAGTTAATTTATTGATTTGCTAATTAATTAATTGATTAATTTTATTTGTTATTAAAATTCGTTCTAAATAGGGGGTGGGCCCCTGTGGTCAGTGGCACAAGGCCACGCCCTGGCTATGGCACACACACAGGGGGCCATCTATGGCCATGGTGTGGCCAGGGGAGGCACTGGCCGCGCCGGAGAGGCCGGCGAGCGAGGGCGGAGGCGAGCGGCGCCTGGCAGCAGCGGCCGTGGCGGATGCGGCGCAGGCGGGCGGCACGGCGCAGGCAGCGAAGAGTCAGGCGGGGGGGCGCGAGCGGCGAGCCGCGGTGCAGAGCGGGCGTGGTGGCACGGCCGGGCGAGGACGGCGCCGGAGTAGGGGCGGCCCTGGTGGGCGCGGCCAGGCGCTGCGGGACGGAGGCGATGGTGGCCGGGCGTAGGCGGCTCCCGGGGCAGCGCTCGCGGCCGGTGAGCGGAGCAACAGCGACGGCGACAGTGGAGCTCGGTAGCGGTTGGCATGGGCGGCTCCGAGGCGGCGCGGGATGGAGCCGAGCGTGAGGGAAGAGGGCGCGGCCACGGCAGAGAGAGGAGGGAGGGGAGCTCAAAGGGGAGGAGTAGGGCACGGGCAGTGGGGCTCGGGGAGGAAGACGTGGACGCGACGACGACGATGGTGGGCGGCTCCGACGAAGCAGTTGGGGCTCGAGGCGGCGACGGTACGACGCTGGCGGCATTCACGGGGGTCGGCGCAGAGGCGGGGTAGGGCGTCGTGATGAGGGGGCGGAGGGGAGAGGAGGCAACGACGATCAGGGGCGGCGGCATTGATGTCGAGTGGCGGGGCGGCGTCGGTCGGAACCGGGCGCGGTCGAGCGCGATCCCGATCCAGGAGGGGATCGGGGGAGTGGGTGGGGGGGAGTGGGGATCGTGGGTAGGTTAGGGTTACAGGGGGAGTGGATAAGGAGGGGGTAGTGGGGGGCGGCCTGGGCCTGTGGCCGAGTGGGCCGGCCTGCTGGGCCGAAGCCCAGTGGGGGGCCTTTCTCTCTTTCCTTTTTTTGTTTGTTTATGTTTTTTGTAGTTTCTTTTGTTTTATTTACCTTTAGTTTTATAAAATATACCACTAGCCCCTAAATTAGTATTTATAAATACTCTATTGCCACATTAATTTCTCATACCTAATAAAATAGTTTAATGTTTTAATATTTATAAAATGCATCTAATTATTTGTATAAGCCACTGTTTTATTTAGTTTAGTGCTTTTAATTATTTTATAAAAATGTGATCCTCCACCATAATTACCTAAGCATTATTTGCCACCTCTAGAACATTTTAATTTTAATGTTTGAAAACTTTACCGTTTGACTTGATTTTGAATTTTTGAATTCGAACGGGATTGAACCATCGTGAGATTTACAACAGTAAGAGTGGTGACGTGGCATCATTAGCAGAGGTTACTGTAGCTTGATTATCCGGGCGTCACAATTCTCCTCCACTACAAGAAATCTCGTCCCGAGATTTAAGAGGTAGCGAAAGGGGGGAAGGTTTGGTAACGAATCTAGCGGGTCTTCTCATCCTGGCTTGCTCTTCTCAAAGAGGTTGACCCCTTACATTGATGTCTTCATTTCTTTGCTTCAGGTCATCATGGTGAAGTCGTCCTTTTCTTCAGGAACTCCAACGTACTTACGAATGGGTAAAGGTCAGCTCGGTGACGACAGAATGCTTATGAGGGAAACAATCTGGGGCTAACCCATGAATCAGCATAAGCTTATCTCTCGAGTTGAACATATAAAATGCATCGAGAGTAAGGTACGGAGGTACAATAAGAAGTTTCAAGCGGATAGGCAATCATTTGTTGCCTGAAACAGAGTGTGAAAGGGGTTCAGAGCAATGGGCATAAGTATTATTTCGGATACCAGAATTGGTGAGCTCTCGTAAGGTGGCTCGTGAATTACATACAAGGCCGCGCGTGAGGAATAACTTTTGGAAACAGGGGTACAGGAGAGTCAGGTTTCGATCCTTTGGAACTGTGGGTTATGGGCCCACTATGTGGGTTAAAAGTAGAAAGGGCGGTAATGTCTTGCATGATCAAGTAAGCAAGGTATGTCAGAGGATAGCCTGTCAGTTATGTCGGCAACAACATCAGTACCAAGGGCGAGGGACGAAGAGAACCATTTTCCTGCTCGTTGAACGAGGCGGATCAGTAGGCAAAGTTCTCGTCCATTGGCGGTTACCGGAAAGACATCAACAGTAGAAACAGGGTCTCACTGACAGAATTGTACACCGAGGTGTTTACATAAGCAGGGAATTGTTACTGCTTAGATCATATTGGTCACAAGAAAGGTTAAAGAAAACAATGGAAAGGAAAATGTGTTTAAACACATATTTCAGGGGTATATCCTTTCCAAGGATAAGCAGAGCATGTTATCCATGACATGATATAATGTAGAAAACTCTTTAGGTAAGGGGAGAGAGATTTCATGGCATTACCCATACAACGGTGTTTGGAGAATTGAGCAGGAAACATTTAGCATTGGGCTTTAAATGTTCTTGTTGAAAATCGGAGTACCATAGACATGCTTCGAGATAGCATTGACATAGTCTTCAAGCAAAGGTCGTACTTTGGATACACCAAGGATTCATCAGGAACAACTTATAGTATAAGTCTTGCAATTTCCTCATGGAAGAATGGATAACCTTGCTAATAAGAAAACTATAACAGTAGGTCCTCCGGCCAGGTGTGCTGGCATGACATCACCTTACCAGGTCATATGAGGATCAATGTTATAACTCTTGAAAGTATGTTCCAACCATCATATCTGACCGAGATTCAGATCTGATCGGTGTTAGGAAACCTCAGACTCAAGATGCCTGAGAAGAAAAGGTGCAAGACAAATTGACGAGACGACATTGTAAGATTCTCGGGAATTGAACTGTGGAAGCAAGTTCCGAATCATGAGTTCATTATTATATCAAGGATAGAATGAGGAGGTGGCTGATGGAATCAGCGACAATTCATCGAGATTAACAAAAGATGGATTTCCACAATTAAGTGAACAAGGAGATAACATTTGTCAGATCAAATGATATAAGGAAGTATGCTCACGGAAAACATACACAATTAAACATTGGTTGAAAGGTGCGCCCAAAATATGGGTTGGGTTGCACGACCAATGTCAGAATGGTGATTCAATAATCAATAGTCTAAGAACGAACGGCCGACCATTAACTTCAAAGCAATAGGGTTGCTAGAAGTGCAGAATCCAAACAACACCGTTCACTTGTTGGTACCCCGGTTGGAATCAACACGAGGACCAAGAAAGAATGGTGATGGTGAGAAGTATAACGATACCAAGAATTCTTAAGAGGTGGTGAAATTCTCACAACATTCTTGACATAAAAGATGGTAATACTCCAAGGTAAAGGAGAACAAATGCTGGATAGTAAGGATCTCAAGGTATAACACAAAACACGAACAAGTTTGTGTTGAACGGAAGGCAATCGAGTGGTCGATGATAACACAAATCATCAAGGGCAAGGATGGTATTTCTCATCAGGAATTCAATTGATATCCTTGAGGAGCTCGAAATGTTGATGATGATCATGACAATTTCTGTTGAGAGGTTTCATGGAGATGTAATCGGTCGGCGATGACATCAAGTCAAACGAATGATGAAGCGAAAGGTTATTGGAACCATGGGTGCGACACAAACTTGAAATCAAGTTTGTTGTTTGAGGTGAAACAATAAGACAAGGAAGATCGACGTAAGCTTAGCCCATCGTCGAAATTGTGCTCCGGAAAGAAGGACCAGGTAGCACAGTTAAAATTTGGCACGATAATGATATAGCCGAGTAGGCTCGGAATGACGTGATCGAGTTTAGACTCGTAAGTAATGAAGGTTACCAAGAGTTGTTGAATCATAGTGCGGACTCAATTCAGTTGTCGGTGTCCTTGAGGGGTTCTAACAACTGATAACCCGTTGGAAAAATGGAATCGACAAGAATATTAGTTGATGAAGAACTCATAAGAAGTTATGTATCCCGTGGTATCCTCGAGATACCAGGGGGTAATACTCGACGACAGATCAAAGTAGAGGTTGGACTGGGGTATTGCTCTGCAGAAGACAAGTGCTTAAACTTGCACGAGAAATGGTACCTAAAAGAGAACATGGTCGAAACCACGATTGCAAAAGGCCAGATCCCAGATATAATATGAACTTATACCAAGGGAGTAATTAATTTAAGAGAAGCTTTAACGATAAGATCTACATCGTGTCCATGGGCATGAACACAAAGTTCAAGGTCGACTCCCACTTCTTCAATGCATAACCTTACATTTACC
Source organism: Triticum aestivum (assembly GCF_018294505.1). NCBI lineage: Eukaryota > Viridiplantae > Streptophyta > Magnoliopsida > Poales > Poaceae > Triticum > Triticum aestivum. The sequence continues at coordinate 499,725,856 of NC_057809.1, read as the reverse complement.
TCCCCTTTTCGAAGTTGTAGTGTTGAAAAGTTATCTGACGAAGCGTCAGCAGGGTATAACCCGCATAAATTTCGAGGTCACACAAATTAAGGAAGGCATAGGTTCAACCCGTCAGGGTATCGTGGAAACATATACCACAAGCTTTGAGAGTAATTATTACCAGCTCAAAAGCAGAGCATGGTTGGCAAAAGGAGAGGATACAAATTACCAAAGGCATTATGTATCGGAGAAAGAACTCACAAGGTGATTAATTATGAAGGACATTGTCGGATAATAATCCAACAGTGGATATGGTGATCCACAATGGAGCTGATGTGAGTATCGATACCCAATCAGAGGAAGAAAGAATGCAAATGCATCGTTTTACAGAACATCTGAATAATTCAACGTTTAAATAACAAAGGAATTATGATTTTCAAATCAAGGGATCAGGAGCAAACGCTCTGATCAAGGACGGACAAGTTGAATAGACTTAGGGGTACAATCGATGGCAATCTGATTGGCCGAGGACCAGCTCACGTTTTAAATGACATCTGAGCTGGAAGGATGAATTCTATGATCTGAGTGAGGATTGCGAGAATTCGCAACATATTGAGTCAATGGACTCAAAATGATATTGACAAAGGTTGCCAATAAGATTACTATACTTATGGGATTAACCATAATGCAAGCAAGCAAGAATTTCAGGAGCAATAGGTTGCTCAGGATTTTCGGAAGACCGAATGGTATTTCGAAGAATTTTGTGAACTGCATGAATATCTGGGGATGAGCGGATACTCGATAAATGCGAGTAATTATCCGTAGTGGTATGCATGTGGCAAAGAACTGCAAGGCAGTAGGCACAAAGTATTCTCGGGGTATCTTATAATAACAAGATCGACTGGGAATAAAAGTAAGCACGTCAGGTCTAAATACTTATCCATAGGGATATTTCGGTGGTAGGGACTTGCAAAAGCAATGGCATAAGGTTTCAACAGAATATCGGAGAGTATCTTCGAAATCCTCTAGTGCAGCCGACGATCATCTGGACTGAAGGGGGTTCTCCGGGAGAAAGTATTTTCGAGAACCTAAGTTAGATTTTTAGTAAATTTATTAAACCCGAATAGGAGAGAGTTCAGAGTCCCAGAGTATAGACGAGAAATAAAAGATCCTAATACCACCCAGATGGCGATGTGGGCCCGTAAGGCACACAGCCATGTTAGTAAAAGTTTTGTAATGTCTAGACTCAACTTCGGCCAAGGAGTGTGGAAGGGGGATTCCTACAGGCAGTCGGCTCTGATACCAACTTGTGACGCCCCCGATTTAATCATACACTAATCATACATGCAAACGTGTACGATCAAGATCAAGGACTCACGGAAGATATCACAACACAACTCTACCAATAAAATAAGTCATACAAGCATCATATTACAAGCCAGGGGCCTCGAGGGCTCGAATACAAGAGCTCGATCATAGACGAGTCAGCGGAAGCAACAATATCTGAGTACAGACATAAGTTAAACAAGTTTGCCTTAAGAAGGCTAGCACAAACTGGGATACAGATCGAAAGAGGCGCAGGCCTCCTGCCTGGGATCCTCCTAAACTACTCCTGGTCGTCGTCAGCGGGCAGCACGTAGTAGTAGGCACCTCCGGTGTAGTAGGAGTCGTCGTCGAAGGTGGCGTCTGGCTCCTGGGCTCCAACATCTGGTTGCGACAACCAGGTAGAAGGGATAGGGGGAAAAGAGGGAGAAAGCAACCATGAGTACTCATCCAAAGTACTCGCAAGCAAGGAGCTACACTACATATGTATGCATTGGTATCAACTGGAATAAGGCTATCATATGTGGACTGAACTGCAGAATGCCGGAATAAGAGGGGGATAGCTAGTCCTTTCGAAGACTACGCTTCTGGCAGCCTCCGTCTTGCAGCATGTAGAAGAGAGTAGACTGAAGACCTCCAAGTAGCATCGCATAGCATAATCCTAACCGATGATCCTCCCCTCGTCGCCCTGTGAGAGAGCGATCACCGGTTGTATCTGGCACTTGGAAGGGTGTGTTTTATTAAATATGCGGTTCTAGTTGTCATAAGGTCAAGGTACAACTCCAAGTCGTCCTGTTACCGAAGATCACGGCTATTCGAATAGATTAACTTCCCTGCAGGGGTGCACCACATAACCCAACACGCTCGATCCCATTTGGCCGGACACACTTTCCTGGGTCATGCCCGGTCGCGGAAGATCAACACGTCGCAGCCCCACCTAGGCACAACAGAGAGGCCAGCACGCCGGTCTAAACCTAAGCGCACAGGGGTCTGGGCCCATCGCCCATAGCACACCTGCACGTTGCGTACACGGCTGGAGAGCAGACCTAGCAACCTCCATTACAAAGGAAGTCACGTTACGCGGTCCAACCCGGCTCGCGCCGCTCAGTCGCTGGCGTCACGAAGTGCTTCGGCTGATACCACGACGTCGAGTGCCCATAACTGTCCCCGCGTAGATGGTTAGTGCGTATAGGCCAGTAGCCAGACTCAGATCAAATACCAAGATCTCGTTAAACGTGTTAAGTATCTGCGAACGCCGACCAGGGCTAGGCCCACCTCTCTCCTAGGTGGTCTCAACCTGCCCTGTCGCTCCACCTCAAAGTAACCATCGGGGGCCGTCGGGAACCCAGGCCCACCTCTACCGGGATGGAGCCACCTGCCCCTTTAGCCCCCATCTCCGAACAGTATCACATGTAATGTAACTGTGTAAAGTATATCGTATATGCCCGTGATCACCTCCTGAAGTGATCACGACCCAGTAGTATAGCACGACAGACGGACAAGAGTGTAGGGCCACTGATGGAACACTAGCATCCAATACTAAGCAGTAGGATAGCAGGTAATGGTAACAACAGTAGTAGCAAGGACAGGCTATGCATCAGGATAGGAATAACGGAAAGCAGTAACATGCTACACTACTCTAATGCAAGCAGTATAGAGAAAAGAGTAGGCGATATCTAGTGATCAAAGGGGGGGGCTTGCCTGGTTGCTCTGGCAAGAGAGATGGGTCATCAACACCGTAGTCGTACTGGGTAGCAGCGGCGTCGGTCTCGATGTCTAGCGAGAGAAGAGGGGGAATAAACAATAAATATAATGCAAACAAATGCATGACGATGCATGACATGATAAAACGCGATGCTAGGTGTGCCCTAACGCGGTACGAGGTGGTACCGGTGAAGGGGGAAAAACATCCGGGAAAGTATTCCCGGTGTTTCGCGTTTTCGGACCGGTGAACCGGAGGGGGAAAGTTGCGTGTTCGCTATGCTAGGGATGTGTGGCGGACAAACGGGCTGCTTATCCGGAATCGTCTTGTCGTTCTGAGCAACTTTCATGTACAAATTATTTTCATCCGACTTACGGTTTATTTTCTATGAATTATTAAAGTTTTTAAATCATTTCGGAAAAACAGAATTAATTTAAATAGAAAACAGGGTTATTACATCATCATGACATCAGCATGATGTCAGCAGTCAACAGGGCTGTTGACTGGGTCAAACTTACATGTGGGGTCGTTCTGTCATAGACCTAACTAAACTACTAGCTTTAATTAACTAAATTAGGTAGTTAGGCTAATTTAAACAGAGTTAATTAAGTTAATTTATTGATTTGCTAATTAATTAATTGATTAATTTTATTTGTTATTAAAATTCGTTCTAAACAGGGGGTGGGCCCCTGTGGTCAGTGGCACAAGGCCACGCCCTGGCTATGGCACACACACATGGGGCCATCTATGGCCATGGTGTGGCTAGGGGAGGCACTGGCCGCGCCGGAGAGGCCGGCGAGCAAGGGCGGAGGCGAGCGGCGCCTGGCAGTGGCGGCCGTGGCGGATGCGGCGCAGGCGGGCGGCACGGCGCAGGCAGCAAAGAGTCAGGCGGGGGGCGCGAGCGGCGAGCCGCGGTGCAGAGCGGGCGCGGTGGCACGGCCGGGCGAGGACGGTGCCGGAGTAGAGGCGACCCTGGTGGGCGCGGCCAGGCGCTGCGGGACGGAGGCGATGGTGGCCGGGCGTAGGCGGCTCCCGGGGCAGCGCTCGCGGCCGGTGAGCGGAGCAACAACGACGGCGGAAGTGGAGCTCGGTAGCGGTTGGCGTGGGCGGCTCTGAGGCGGCGCGGGATGGAGCCGAGCGTGAGGGGAGAGGGCGCGGCCACGGCAGAGAGAGGAGGGAGGGGAGCTCAAAGGGGAGGAGTAGGGCACGGGCAGTGGGGCTCGGGGAGGAAGACGTGGACGCGACGACGACGATGGTGGGCGGCTCCGACGAAGCAGTTGGGGCTCGAGGCGGCGACGGTACGACGCTGGCGGCGTTCACGGGGATCGGCACAGAGGCGGGGTAGGGCGTCGTGATGAGGGGGCGGAGGGGCGAGGAGGCAACGATGATCAGGGGCGGCGGCATGGATGTCGAGTGGCGGGGCGGCGTCGGCGGGAACCGGGCGCGGTCGAGCGCGATCCCGATCCAGGAGGGGATCGGGGGAGTGGGTGGGGGGGAGTGGGGATCGTGGGTAGGTTAGGGTTACAGGGGGAGTGGATAAGGAGGGGGTAGTGGGGGGGCGGCCTGGGCCTGTGGCCGAGTGGGCCGGCCTGCTGGGCCGAAGCCCAGTGGGGGGCCTTTCTCTCTTTTCTTTTTTTTGTTTCTGTTTTTTGTAGTTTCTTTTGTTTTATTTACTTTTAGTTTTATAAAATATACCACTAGCCCCTAAATTAGTATTTATAAATACTCTATTGCCACATTAATTTCTCATACCTAATAAAATAGTTTAATGTTTTAATATTTATAAAATGCATCTAATTATTTGTATAAGCCACTGTTTTATTTAGTTTAGTGCTTTTAATTATTTTATAAAAATGTGATCCTCCACCATAATTACCTAAGCATTATTTGCCACCTCTAGAACATTTTAATTTTAATGTTTGAAAACTTTACCGTTTGACTTGATTTTGAATTTTTGAATTCGAATGGGATTGAACCATCGTGAGACTTACAACAGTAAGAGTGGTGACGTGGCATCATTAGCAGAGGTTACTGTAGCTTGATTATCCGGGCGTCACATGACTAATGTTGAGTCCATGGATTATATGCACTCTTACCCTTCCATCATTGCTAGCCTCTTCGGTACCGTGCATTGCCCTTTCTCACATTGAGAGTTGGTGCAAACTTCGCCGGTGCATCCAAACCCCGTGATATGATACACTCTTTCACACATAAACCTCCTTATATCTTCCTCAAAACAGCCACCATACCTACCTATTATGGCATTTCCATAGCCATTCTGAGATATATTGCCATGCAACTTTCCACTATTCCGTTTATCATGACACATTCATCATTGTCATATTGCTTAGCATGATCATGTAGTTGACATAGTATTTGTGGCAAAGCCACCATTCATAATTCTTTCATACATGTCACTCTCGGTTCATTGCATATCCCGGTACACCGCCGAAGGCATTCATATAGACTCATCTTTTGTTCTAGCATCGAGTTGTAATCATTGAGTTGTAAATAAATAGAAGTGTGATGATCATCATTTTCTAGAGCATTGTCCCAAGTGAGGAATAAAAAAAGGGGAGAAAGGCCATATAAAAAAAGGCCCAAAAAAGAGAGAAAAAGAGAGAAGGGACAATGCTACTATCCTTTGCCACACTTGTGCTTCAAAGAAGCACCATAATCCTCATGATAGAGAGTCTCTTGTTTTGTCACTTTCATATACTAGTGGGAATTTTTCATTATAGAACTTGGCTTGTATATTCCAACAATGGGCCTCCTCAAGTGCCCTAGGTCTTCGTGAGCAAGCAAGTTGGATGCACACCCACTTAGTTTCTTTTGTTGAGCTTTCATACATTTATAACTCTAGTGCATCCGTTGCATGACAACCCCTACACCTTGCATTAACATCAATCGATGGGCATCTCCATAGCTCATTGATTAGCCTCCTTGATGTGAGACTTTCTCCTTTTTGTCTTCTCCACATAACCCCCATCATCATATTCTATTCCACCCATAGTGCTATATCCATGACTCGCGCTCATGTATTGCGTGAAGGTTTATAAAGTTTGAGATTACTAAAGTATGAAACAATTGCTTGGCTTGTCATCGGGGTTGTGCATGATGAGAGCATTCTTGTGTGACGAAAATGGAGCATGACTAAACTATATGATTTTGTAGGGATGAACTTTCTTTGGCCATGTTATTTTGAGAGGACATAATTGCTTAGTTAGTATGCTTGAAGTATCATTATTTTTTATGTCAATATGAACTTTTATCTTGAATCTTTCGGATATGAATATTCATACCACAATTAAGAAGAATTACATTGAAATTATGCCAAGTAGCACTCCGCATCAAAAATTCTGTTTTTATCATTTACCTACTCGAGGACGAGCAGGAATTAAGCTTGGGGATGCTGATACGTCTCCAACGTATCTATAATTTTTGATTGCTCCATGCTATATTATCTTCTGTTTTGGACATTATTGGGCTTTATTATCCACTTCTATATTATTTTTGGGACTAACCTATTGACCTAGAGCCCAGTGCCACTTCCTGTTTTTCCCTTGTTTCAGTGTTTCGAAGAAAAGGAATATCAAACGGAGTCGAAACGGAATGAAACCTTCTGGAGAAGTTATTTTTGGAAGGAAAGCAACCCGAGAGACTTGGAGTCCACGTCAAGAAAGCAACGAGGGATCCACGAGGTAGGGGGCGCGCCCTCCACCCTCGTGGGCCCCTCGTGGCTCCCCTGATGTATTTCTTTCGCCTATATATATCCATATACCCTAAAACTATCGAGGAGCAGAATAGATCGGGAGTTTCGTCGCCAGAAGCCTCCGTAGCCACCAAAAGCCAATCTAGACCTGTTCCGGCACCCTGTCGGAGGGGGAACCCTTCTACGGTGGCCATCTTCATCATCCCGGTGGTCTCCATGACGAGGAGGGAGTAGTTCTCCCTCGGGGCTGAGGGTATGTACCAGTAGCTATGTGTTTGATCTCTCTCTCTCTCTCGTGTTCTTGAGGTGATACGATCTTGATGTATCGCGAGCTTTGCTATTATAGTTGGATCTTATGTTTCTTCTACCCCTCTACTCTCTTGTAATGGATTGAGTTTTCCCCTTGAAGTAATCTTATCGGATTGACTCTTTAATGATTTGAGAACACTTGATGTATGTCTTGCCGTGCGTATCTGTGGTGACAATGGGATATCAGGTGATTCACTTGATGTATGTTTTGGTGATCAACTTGCGGGTTCCGCCCATGCACTTATGCATAGGGGTTGGCACATGTTTTTGTCTTGACTCTCCGGTAGAAACTTTGGGGCACTCTTTGAGGTCCTATGTGTTGGTTGAATAGATGAATCTGAGATTGTGTGATGCATATCATATAATCATACCCACGGATACTTGAGGTGACATTGGAGTATCTAGGTGACATTAGGGTTTTGGTTGATTTGTGTCTTAAGGTGTTATTCTAGTACGAACTCTAGGGCTGTTTGTGACACTTATAGGAATAGCCCAACGGATTGATTGGAAAGAATAACTTTGAGGTGGTTTCGTACCCTACCATAATCTCTTCGTTTGTTCTCCGCTATTAGTGACTTTGGAGTGACTCTTTGTTGCAAGTTGAGGGATAGTTATATGATCCAATTATGTTATTATTGTTGAGAGAACTTGCACTAGTGAAAGTATGAACCCTAGGCCTTGTTTCCTAGCATTGCGATACCGTTTATGCTCACTTTTATCATTAGTTACCTTGCTGTTTTTATATTTTCAGATTACAAAAACCTTTATCTACCATCCATATACCACTTGTATCACCATCTCTTCGCCGAACTAGTGCACCTATACAATTTACCATTGTATTGGGTGTGTTGGGGACACAAGAGACTCTTTGTTATTTGGTTGCAGGGTTGCTTGAGGGAGACCATCTTCATCCTACGCCTCCTACAGATTGATAAACCTTAGGTCATCGACTTGAGGGAAATTTGCTACTGTCCTACAAACCTCTGCACTTGGAGGCCCAACAACGTCTACAAGAAAAAGGTTGTGTAGTAGACATCACCCATCATAAACTCTTCTCCCTCGCATTACATTATTTTCCATTCGCCTCTCGTATTCCTCCCCCCACTTCACCTTTGCCGTTTCCTTCGCCCTTCTTCCGTTTGTCCTTCTGATTGCTCGTGTTACCATGTGCCTTCTATTAGCTTGCATCTTCACTTGCTAAATATCTATTGTTATGGATCCTCATCCTCTTGCTAATCTTTTAAAAAGATCCAATTATGATGAACCAATTGCTAGTGAGTTGAGTGCACTAGATTATCTTTATGAGGTTTTCCTGGAAATTCGTGAATCTAAAAATTGTGATGAAGTGTTGAAAGAAGAAGATTATAAAGTGATTCACGATAGCTCCTTGAATGAAAAGCATGATTGCTATGATGTTATTATAAATTCTATTAATGTCAGTTGTGTTAATGATATGCAAAACCCTAAGCTCGGGGATGCTAATTTTGCTATGTCTACTACTTGTTGCAATGATCATGATTGGGGTGACTCTTCTTATGATCTTGAAAATTTATTTAAGCCCCATGATGAATATGAGATTGATAATAGTGTTTGCAATAATATTGAAAGTGGGTTTGGAAGAGTGTGAACTTTAGATCCCACATATTTGGATAATGTTCAATCTTATGAAGTTTTTGATAAAAGTGGGTTTGGAGAGGTCATGACTTTAGTTAATGATATTCCCACTATTTTGGAAGAGTGTCAAATTTGCATAACTGTGGATCGTGTTAATAATATGTTTTGTGTTTAATTTGCTTATATCCTACATGTAATTATTATGAGAGAGTAAAATATGGTTGTAGAAATTTTCATGTTACTAAATTACCTCTCGTTATGTTGAGATTGCTATTGTTTCTTTCCGCTTCCTTGCATATGCTAGTTTTTGCTTGTCTTGATAATTTATTTGCTTGTATAATGCCTATGCATAGGAGGTATGTTAGACTTAGATGTAATTTTCATATGCTTCATGATACTCCCTTTGTGTTTCAATTGCTATCTTTCATGTGAGCATCATCAAAATTATTAATGCCTAGCTAGGGGCGTTAAACGATAGCGCTTGTTGGGAGGCAACCCAATTTTATTTTTGTTCTTTACATTTTGTTCCTGTTTAGTAATAAATAATTTATTTAGCCTCTATTATGATTGTGTTTTTTGTGTGTTTAATTAGTGTTTGTGCCAAGTAAAGCCTTTATGATCTTCTTGGGTGATTGTTGTTTGATCTTGCTGATAAAAACAGAAAGTATGCACTCACGAAAATAATTTTCTTTTTTTACCAAAGAGTGATAAAATACCAATTACAACTATAGTAGATCAATATACATATTATTTAGGTCTTCCTAACTTTTCATAATTTTTGGAGTTACAGAAGTATTCGAAACCTCCAGATTGCTACAGACTGTTCTGTTTTTCGTGTATTGTTTGCTTATTTTGATAAAACTATGGCTAGTATCGGGGGGTATGAACCATAGAGAAGTTGGAATACAGTAGGTTTAACTTCAATATAAATAAAGAATGAGTTAATTACAATACATTAAAGTGGTGGTTTGTTTTCTTATACTAACAGAGCTCATGAGATTTTCTGTTGAGTTTTGTGTTGTGAAGTTTTCAAGTTTTTGGGTAAAGATTTGATGGAATTTAGAACAAGGAGTGGTAATAGCCTAAGCTTGGGGATGCCCAAGGAACCACAAGGTAAAATTCAAGGACAACCAAAAGCCTAAGCTTGGGGATGCCCTGGAAGGCATCCCCTCTTTTGTCTTCGTCTACCGGTAACTTTACTTGAGGCTATATTTTTATTCACCACATGATATGTGTTTTGCTTGGAGCGTCTTGTATGATTTGAGTATTTGATTTTTAGTTTACCACAATCATCCTTGCTATACACACCTTTTGGGAGAGACACACATGAACCGGAATTTATTAGAATACTCTATGTGCTTCACTTATATCTTTTGAGCTAGATAATTTTGCTCTAGTGCCTCACTTATATCTTTTTAGAGCATGGTCGTGGTTTTATTTTATATAAATTATTGATCTCTCATGGTTCACTTATATTATTTTGAGAGTCTTTTTAGAACAACATGGTAATTTGCTTTGGTTATAAAATTAGTCCTAATATGATTGGCATCCAAGATGGGTATAATAAAAACTTTCATATAGAGTGCATTAAAAACTATGAGAAGTTTGATACTTGATAATTGTTTTGAGATATAAAGATGGTGATATTAGAGTCGTGCCAGTTGAGTAATTGTGAAATTGAGAAATACTTGTGTTGAGATTTGCATGTCCCATAGCATGCACATATGGTAACTGTTGTGTGAAAAATTTGAAGCATGAGGTGCTCTTTGAGTGGCGGTCGGGGACGAGCGATGGTCTTTTCCTACCAATCTATCCCTCGAGGAGCATACGTGTAGTGCTTGATTTTGATGACTTGTAGATTTTTGCAATAAGTATGTGAGTTCTTTATGACTAATGTTGAGTTCATGGATTATACGCACTCTCACCCTTCCACCATTGCTAGCCTCTCTTGTGTCGCGCAACTTTCGCCGGTACCATAAACCCATCATTTACCTTCCTCAAAACAGCCACCGTACCTACCTATTATGGCATTTCCGTAGCCATTCCGAGATATATTGCCATGCAACTTTCCACCATTCCGTTTATTATGACATGCTTCATCATGGTAATATTGCTTTGCATGATCATGTAATTCACATCGTATTTGTGGCATAGCCTCCATTCATAATTTTTTATACATGTCACTCTTGATTCATTGCACATCCCGGTACACCGCCGGAGGCATTCACATAGAGTCATATTTTGTTCTAAGTATTGAGGTGCAATTCTTGAGTTGTAAGTAAATAAAAGTGTGATGATCTTCATTATTAGATCATTGTCCCATGTGAGGAAAGGATGATGGAGACTATGATTCCCCCACAAGTCGGGATGAGACTCCGGACGAAAAAAAGAGGCCATAAAAAAGGGAGAAGGCCCAAACAAAATAAATAAATAAATAAATGAGAGAAAAAGAGAGAAGGGGCAATGTTACTATCCTTTTTCCACACTTGTGCTTCAAAGTAGCACCATGATCTTCCTGATAGATAGTCTCTTATGTTGTCACTTTCATATACTAGTGGGAATTTTACATTATAGAACTTGGCTTGTATATTCCAGTGATGGGCTTCCTCAAATTTCCCTAGGTCTTCGTGAGCATGCAAGTTGGATGCACACCCACTTAGTTTCTTTTGTCGAGCTTTCATACACTTATAGCTCTAGCGCATCCGTTGCATGGCAATCCCTACTAACTCACATTGATATCTATTAATGGGCATCTCTGTTGATATGCCTAGTTGATGTGAGACTATCTTCCTCCCTTTTTTTCTTCTCCACAACCACCATTCTATTCCACCCATAGTGCTATGTACATGGCTCGCGCTCATATATTGCGTAAAAGTTGAAAAAGTTTGAAAAGGCTAAGTATGAAACAATTGCTTGGCTTGTCATCGGGGTTGTGCATGATGGGAGCATTTTGTGTGACGGAGAAGAAGCATGGAAAAACTATATGATTTTGTAGGGATGAGCTTTCTTTGGCTATGTTATTTTGAGAAGACATAATTGCTTGGTTAGTATGCTTGAAATATTATTGTTTTTATGTCAATATTAAACTTTTGTCTTGAATCTTTTGGATCTGAACATTCATGCCACAATAAAGGAAATTACATTGAAAATTATGCTAGGTAGCATTCCACATCAAAAATTATGTTTTTATCATTTACCTACTCGAGGACGAGCAGGAATTAAGCTTGGGGATGCTTGATACGTCTCCAACGTATCTATAATTTTTTATTGTTCCATGCTATTATATTATCTATTTTGGATGTTTAATGTGCTTTAATATGCACTTTTATATTATTTTTGGGACTAACCTATTTAACGGAGGCCCAGTGCTAGTTTATGTTTTTTGTGTGCCTATTTTGGTGTTTCACAGAAAAGGAATATCAAACGGAATCCAAACGGAACAAAACCTTTGTGAGGATCTTTCTTGGAACAAACGCAAACCAGGAGACCTGGGTGGAAGTCTAGAACTCCGCGAACCTTCCATGAGGCAAGAGGGCGCGCCCAGGGGGGTAGGCGCACCCCCACGCACGTGGGCCCTATGGAGCTCCACTGACGTACTTCTTTCGCCTATATATACTCTTATACCCTAAAAACATCAGGGGGAGCCACGAAACCACTTTTCCACTGCCACAACCTTCTGTACCCGTGAGATCCCATCTGGGGCCTTTTTCATTGATCTGCTGGAGGGGGATTCGATCATGGAGGGCTTCTACATCAACACCATAGCCTCTCCGATGATGTGTGAGTTGTTTACCACAGACCTTCGGGTCCATAGTTATTAGCTAGATGGCTTCTTCTCTCTCTTTGGTTCTCAATACAAAGTTCTCCTCGATGTTCTTGGAGATCTATTCGATGTAATACTTTTTGCGGTGTGTTTGCCGAGATCCGATGAATTGTGGATTTATGATCAAGTTTATCTATGAACAATATTTGGTTCTTCTCTGAATTCTTATATGCATGATTTGATATCTTTGCAAGACTCTTCGAATTATCGGTTTAGTTTGGCCTACTAGATTGATCTTTCTTGCAATGGGAGAAGTGCTTAGCTTTGGGTTCAATCTTGCGGTGTCCTTTCCCAGTGACAGTAGGGCAGCAAGGCACGTATTGTATTGTTGCCATCGAGGATAAAAAGATGGGGTTTATATCATATTGCTTGAGTTTATCCCTCTACATCATGTCATCTTGCCTAAAGCATTACTCTGTTCTTATAACTTAATACTCTAGATGCATGCTGGATAGGGGTCGATGTGTGGAGTAATAGTAGTAGATGCAGAATCATTTCGGTCTACTTAACACGGACGTGATGCCTATATTTCATAATCATTGCCTAGATATTCTTATAACTGTGCACTCTTCTATCAATTGCTCGGCAGTAATTTTTTCACCCATCGTAACACTTGCTATCATGAGAGAATCCACTAGTGAAACCTATGGCCCCCGAGTCTCTTACTTATTATATTGCATCTCTTTTTATTATCGCATCTCGTTTACTATTTTGCAATCTTTACTTTCCAATCTATACAACAAAAATACCAAAAATATGTATCTTACTATCTTTATCAGATCTCACTTTCGTAAGTGACCGTGAAGGGATTGCCAACCCCTTTATCGCGTTGGTTGCGAGGTTCTTGATTGTTTGTGCAGGTACTAGTTGACTTGCGTGTTTTCTCCTACTGGATTGATACCTTGGTTCTCAAAAACTAAGGAAAATACTTACGCTACTTTGCTGCATCACCCTTTACTCTTCAAGGGAAAACCAACGCATGCTCAAGAGGTAGGAGGTTACCGGCCGGCGGTGATGAGGAGGTGGTGGAGTCGCCAGTGTGGTTTTTGTTGCAGGTGTGCGTCCCCTTCAACTCCGGCACTCGGTGGAGCTCCATGGTGGTGCGCCTGCTTACCTAGCACTCGTGAATCGACGGATTCGTGTTGTGCTTCCTTCCCCAGTTAGATCCCGCGGGGCGGCGAGTTTGGGATGTGAAGATCTCGAAGATGACGACATGGTGGTTCACGGCGGAGCCGATGTTCCTGGGCGTTACGTCTCTGGAGGTGGTGAGTGAGGACTTCCCGGTTGCCATGTGGATGCTTTCGTCAATCCAAGGCGCATGGACGATCACAGGCGGCGGTGCGTCTTCCTCTCGTTCGGGATGCCGGCGATGCTGGACCTCAGAAGGACTTCTTTGTATTATCTACTGTTTTCTGGGCTTTTCTATAAGATCAAATTATCTATGAAATTGTTATCTTCTTGCAATTTTTTTCTAGATGCCGGTAGTTTGGTTGAAAAGGTTCACAGACCCGTTGGCCCTGCTGCAACCTTCTCCTCTCCTCCTATAGTTAAGCATAGGGTCTGACTATATCATATCTGGGCACCGTTGCCCTTTCTATGGACGGGACCTTCCTGAACTTCGATGGGTCAGTTGCTGCTGGCATGATACTCTGAGATGATATAGGCAAAATCCTGTTTTCGCGTATAACTATATCTTTCATTGCAATGATCCACTGGAGGCGGAGATCCCCGCCCTCATGCAAGGTATGGCTTTGGCTATACAACATACATTGCTTCCGTGGTCATCCAGTCGGATTCTCTAAATCACTTTCAGCCTTGTCTAACAATGGTCTTATTAAGTCAGTATATGGTCATTTAGTTCTTGAGATCAAAGAGTTTGAGTAGTAGGGAGTTTTTACCTCTGAAGATTCACCATAGTCAGAATAGTGTTGTAGATCGGTTGGCCAATTATAGCCGCTCCGAGAGAACTATAGATGTGTGGTTACACTCGGTTCCACCTTGCACCGAGGATTTGTGGCCTCTTGATTGTAACACTATAAACGTGCAATAAAAACTCCCTTTACGCCGCAAAAAAAGACTATATCACATCTAAATGTGAGATAATATCTCATATCTAAGTTGTGACGTCATATTGTTTCCTTATTTATTTTTTTCGCGTCGTTTCCTTTTCTTTTTTTCCTTTGGGCCGACTGACTGGAGCGACAAAAAAATCAAGTGACAAAGTGCACTTCAACAGGAATCAAACTCAGGACAACATACTGGTCACTGGAGGCTCCTACCACTCCAATAGATAGCTACTATTGATTTCTACAAAGAGGGGAGTATATAACAACATAGTAAACCATCCAGATTAGAAGACAATCTTGCAATTTTTAGAAACCTTTTTTTAAAAATTGTGAACAATTTGAAATGGCGAATATTCTTTGAAGAAACACAAACAATTTAAAATTTTCAAATAGTTTGTTTCAAATGTGAATATACTTTGTAGTTCCACACATTTTTTGACAAATAAGAACAAAATTGGTATTCCGATCAATTTCTTCATGAACAGAATTTTAAAAGCGTGAACAATTTATGAAAATCCCGAAACCGTTTTTAAAGTGTGGACACTTTTGAAAATTCCAATCATTTTTGAAAAATACAAATACATTGAGTTTATTTTATTTCAATCATAATTTTTCAATTAAAAAATCTTTTCACACCACTTAAAAACCGTTGACATTTGAAAAATGTTCATCAATTTCAAAATAATGTTTGTGCTATTTAAAAAAATATTATACAATGAAAAAAGTTTAGTAAGGTTCAAAGAAATGTCCGTGACAATTTTTAAATAAACTTCATGCATTTAAAAAACTATGAGATTTTCTAGAAGTTCGTGAAGGATTGTTCTTCTTTTTGGTCGTAAAGAATGTTGGACATGCAATTACCCCCCACAACACCAATTCCGCAACCCAACCCAGCCATGCTTAGTTGCAGTAGCATTGAAGGTGTGCAATGTAGTCAGGGGGCAACACTTAGTGGTTGCGAATTGAGAGTGGGATGAAACAAACTGTGGGCCCAGTTGCGAGTCAAAGGTGGACTTGCAACTTGGATGAAAAACAATGCACCTGCCTATTTACGAGTCGAGGGTGCAGTTGCAACTGGGAGAACTACGAGCTGAGTTGCACATTAATTATGTCTAAAAATTTACCATTGGTAGGAGTTTTTAGATAGTGCACATTCCATCCTTCATCCCCATGTTCCTGTAGCTCATCTTCCAAGCATTCTTCTTCTTGTGGCTCGATGATATCTTTGTTTTCCCGCATAAGGTTATGTTCCTGTGAAATAGTGACTTGGGAGGTTGTGGACGGTCGCATGCCATAGTCCATGAATAAAGGATTTCCATGAAAATCACAATCTATACAAAAATCATGGACATCCTTGATGACCCACAAGTATAGGGGATCAATCGTTGTCCTTTCGATAAGTAAGGGTGTCGAACCCAACGAGGAGCAGAAGGAAATGACAAGCAGTTTTCAGTAAGGTATTTTCTGCAGGCACCGAAATTATCGATAACATATAGTTTGATAGCAAGGCAATTTATAACGAGCAAATAATAGTAATGGTAACAAAGGTGCATCAAGGTAGCCCAATCCTTTTTATAGTAAAAGACAGGCCGTAAAGGTCTCTTATGACAAGCAAAGCGTTCTTGAGAACACACGGGGATTTCATGTAGTCACTTTCATCATGTGTAGCGACCCGACCTCAGACGGTCAAGTCTTTCTGCTTAAGTGTCATCCCTGGATCGTTATGCTGACACACACAGTACTCGAGGATTTATAACAGAGGTAAATCACATGTATAAAGTAACGTAAAATACTATTACCTCAATCCAAATAGCGGAAGTAACAAGGTTGTGGATTCCCATCAACACCAACGGCAAAGTTGAGTGTAGAAATCGTAACCCTAACGTATCACTTACTCGTCGTAAGAAATCCTGCAACATGAGACGTTGCAGCCACAAAGGGTCAGTACATTGAATGTACTGGCAAATTCACACCATAGAGAAATGATGAACAATGGCTATCACTACATGCATATATGGCTGGTGGAAAAGCTCTATGGTTATAAGGTTTTGCGAAAAGCCAATTTTTCCCTACTGCAAAGGAATAAATTTTATTTAACTATCATGGTGGTTGTTAAACATTGAGAGTGTAGACACCCTCTCAATCCCAATTAAGTATCATCATTAAAACCCAACAAAATTAATTAAAGTCACATGATGAGATTCACATGATAATCCAAGTACTAGATACTCAAGATGTCCATAACCGGGGACACGGCTAATCATGATTAGTTTATACACTCTGCAGAGGTTTGCGCACTTTTCCCCACAAGACTCGATCTCCTCCATTGGATTTCTCGCACTACAAGGTGTTTGAGAAACGGATGACCGAGACATAGTCTTTCAGAAGCGCTTGCACCTTACGATGGGTAGACTGTACCACCTACTACCCCTACATCTGCTAGTCTACCACTATAAGAGTTCACACGACTTAATCAACTATGCTAGAGCACATAATAGCTTGTGGCTGCACACGGAATTTTCTAGTATGAATAATCTCATGATCCCTTTGAGCCTGGGTGGCGGTCCATAAAAAAATAGGCAATCGCTGGAATACCCAGGTGCCTAAACAGGCAATCGCTGGAGTACCCAGGTGCCTCAATCCATCTAGATGTGTGTTAAAGTTTCCACCTTAAGTAAACCATTAATTAAAAATCTCACATCTGTCATGAATACTCTCAAAACCAATCCACGTCTACGAGCATAGCATGGCAATATAGGCAAATGTAGAAGTAACTCCCAAGGGTTTGATAATAAAACAGGTAATAGGTACTACCTCATCTACTTCCCAACCCACAATTTAATTAGATCCTAATCATGCAATGTTTGAGGATTGGAACTAATGCATAAAAACTAGGTATGAAAGGAATATGATCAATGTGTGAACTTGCCTGCAATGTCGATGAAGATGATTCACACTCATAACTCTTGATAGTTCTACTCGTCACACTCCGGTCAATCTATCGTAAGCAAACAATAGTAACCACACATAAGCAATCACTCAAAAGGCCGGGAAGATCGAAGAAAAAATTCAGAAAGCATCAAAACCAACCAAATAACTCTTGCAACATAAAACAATTTCTAACAGTACCAAAATTATGTGAATTTGGCCTTATCAGAAAGTTTAGGTCAAGAGCTTCGATTTGCAAAAAGAATCAACTCAAACGGAGCTACGAAACTCAAGTTACGACCAAACAAAGTTTGAATTCAAATCTGGTCTAATTCAAATTTTAAACTTTCAAAAACATGTTGGAGTTGTTTTACTGGATAGAGGGGATCATAACGAAGATGTGAGCGTTGGTTTCCTTGAATTTGGATAAACGGGTAAAAAGATGTGGTTGCTTGAAGTACAGGGACTAATCGGTGAAGAAACGATTCACAAACGGGTCCCTGGAGGAAAACTAAAATAAAAGGAAAATCCTATCGAACGAACGTACGCTACAGAAGCATACACGACGAAAACCGTTCACTACAGAGGCTAAACCTGTGAGCGTCCATTAAATAAATCTAACTAAAAAGGAAACCCGACTAAAGAGGAAACCGAAGAAACCCTAAAAGAATAAAACCAAACCAAGGGCAGTTTGTTACCGGTTCGGGCAGTTTTTTGACAAAAACCGACGGCGGCAGTTTCCGGCGAGACAGGACGGCGGCGGCGGCTCGGGTCCGGCCGGGGCGGTGGCTCCGGTCGTCCAGGAGGGCAGCGAAGGGGTCGGGGAGGGGCGGCGCGGCGAGGCGAGGAAGATGGCGGCGTCGGCGGTGGTCAACGGTGACGGGACGGAGCGGGGCGGCGGCGGTGGATCTCGCCGGTGGCGGTGGGATGTGGCGCAAGATGCGAGAAGAGAGAGGGCCGGGGTCTCGTCTTTTAAAGGCGGATGGGAGGCGATGGCATGGGGAAGGGGAAAGGTGGCGGCGGCGGGAGACGGTGTCCATGAAGGACAAGGCGGCGGCGGCATGCCGATGCTGGAGTCCGGGATGAAGGCGGTGGCGCGCTGGGCCGGCCCAGTCGGCGAAAAGATTTTTTTTTAGAAAAATAGAACGGAAAATAAAATAAAGCAAACTAAAATAAAATAGAACCTAGGCATATAATATACCAACATTTTCAGAAAAAGATTTGCTACAAGCTAAACATTTTTCTAGAGTCGAATAAAATTCATACAAATTCAGATAAAGCAAAGAGTGCTGCTGGTCTATTAAAATCCAACAAAAATCATTTAAAAATACCAAAATGATTTCAAATTAATTTTTCTCCAATTTTCTAATGTAGGGAATCATGTTACCCTATTTTCCATATATTTTATTTTTGGAGAAAAATAATTTGAATAAAACTCAAATAACCCAAATTGAAAATAATTTCAAATGGATTTTATGAGTTTCTTTGAAACTCCCAACTCATATTTCATATGTTTTGAAGAAGTCATTTTATCTTCTCTCGTGAAAATCATTGAGTCGCTTAAAGTTTCAGAATTGGAAATATTTCCAAATGGAATTCAAATATTTCAAAAACCATTTTTATTTATTTAAATGGAAGAACTCATGTCATCTTCTCTCCATGGTTTTATGATGAAAAGAATTTGAATTCACGGAGATCAAAATGCAAAAGGTGAAAGTTTGGGAAAGTCCTTTTATTCCCTCTCATTTAACTTTCAAAAAGTTTCAAATTTCACTCAATCAATCACACAACAATCAAACAATCAATCACTCTATCTATTTATTATAACATTCCAAAATTTAGAATTCTGTGATGTTACAAACCTACCACCCTTAAAATGAATCTCGTCCTCGAGATTCGGAGAGGCTAGCAAGAAAAAGGTTAGGGTTTGGGGGTCTTCTCAAAATCCATCGATCATCACAGGGGTCTGGGATGCTACCACCCTTAGAAGCATGGTTACGGTTACCTCGAAACTCATATTTCATCCATATTTGTTAACAATGTTGGTCTTCTTAGATCTTCAGGATAATTCCTTATCCGGGCTCTTCCGGTAGTGGCATAACCTTTACCACAATTCTTCTGTCCTTTCATCTTGGTATGGTTCTTCCATGACTGGGTCTTCTTAGCTGACGGGTCTGGCGCCAATACTAAAGAACTATCGATATCTCATGGCGGTCAACAATTTATGGTTTCTCCTGCAGGAAATGAGTCTGGGCTGAACCTCACTGTATAACCTACTGTTGGCAAAAGCTGCCTTGTACTAGGGAAAATTGCTATACCATTCTAAGGTTCAAACAAGGTTTAACATCGTCGTCTCTCTACTATAGGTAAGTCACTCAGATTTACCATCCCATATAGCAAGGCAAATAATAAGAGTAAGTCGGTATGGTGATCAATCCATCCCGCACCCAAATCATTACCCTGTATACGGTTTAGCGAATCTCGCATTCTAACACTCGGTCATCCTCACAAGCATTGCAGAATTTCTCTTGTCGACGAACCAAGGTTCGGCTAGATCCTTCGATTCTGCACGCCAAACATCTATCGTTCCTTCACAACTCTCAGGTTTTGTGTTACTCCTATAAAATCGTCTGCCGATAAACATCGTATCTTCCTCCAGGGTTTTTCCTTCAGCAAGAATGTGCTTGCTTCTTGGTAGGTCTTGGGGCCTGTAGGTTATGGCCCATCTCATTACTTGTAATCCTTGAACTCATCCTCGGGGCAGCTGATCGTTATTCCAACATCCAACTTCAAGCATACTTAAAATCCATCCAATTGTATTGTCTCCCTTCCTTCTATTTGCACCAAACTAAGACGTGATTACTCAGACTCATCATGGAATTTCCCTTGATCCATATTTCCAACATCATACCTCCTTTATATCCAATAGTAATTCATCTCTTCATCCTCGTGGAATATCCCACATACCGAGATAAAAACTTATACTTATGCAGTCCATACTCAACTTCCTGGAACATCATTATCCTTTCCAGGGTCAAGCGTCCTTACAGGGGAATATTGGCCATCTCTGCATGGCACTTCTTCAACTGGGAAACGTGAAACACATCATGAACTCCTCAGAGTCCTTCGGGTGACTCCAACTTGTTGGCCACTTCTCCCATGCGCTCCAAACTCGGTATGGTCCTACAAATCTCGGGGCTAACTTTCCCTTAACTACAAATCGTTTAACTCCTCGCGGAGGGGACACACGAAGACATGCTCTATCTCCAATTTCATAGACTACCTCCTTGCGTTTTTGAGTCCGCATAACTCTTTTGCCTGGACTAAGCTACCTTCAGTCTATCTCGAATCAACTTAACATTCTCTTATGACTCCTTGATCACATTTGGTCCAAACAACTGACGGCCTCCAACTTCATCCCACACACTCTTGGGGTGTCACACATATCGAGACAAAACTCGTATTCATTTTGTCTGAAATCCACTCAGTGGAGTATCCTTATCTTTTCCAGGGGTCAACGGTTCTTACAGGGTACTACCACCCTTAAAATGCACAAATCTTCCATGGACCATATTTCTCATATCCTCAAAATGGCCAAAATTCTTCTTCATAGAGTAACAACTCATAAAATCCATATCAGTACCAACGATGCTAACTTCATTCTCAAATGATTACAACCTCTCGCTTTTCCATTACATGTCTCAACTCAACACCTCAATATAAAAGAAAATGTTCTCACTTCTACTACTCCATTTCTTTTGTTGCAAACTCAACTATCTAGCACCAGTTTCCTTCTCCTTGGGGGCATTCTCTGGCAAAGTGCCCTGCTCCATTACAACTAAAACATATTACTTCTGACAAGTCTCGAGGTTTCCTTTTTGGGCAACTGTTGAGGTAGTGCCCGGACTCCTTGCACCTGTAACAGGCGATATGACTCAGGTCCCTCCTGGGCTCCAATTGGTTTCTCTTCCTGGACTTTTCCATTCCAATCAAGGCTTCTATTTCTTGTGGGTCATATTCTACTTCCTCTGTCGGGAATTCTACTAGATCCCTATTCAAACAATTTTGTGAGATGTGTCCTTCTCCACATGAATAGCAAGACTTAGTGCTGGGTTTACTCGGGTCTTCCTTAGGTGTGTCCTCCACCTCTTCCTTCATCAAAGTTTCTCCTAAAATTTCCATGAGGGCTCCTTTCATTACTTCTTTCTTCTGCTGGATGGTTCGTTGTACCATGGGGTAAATGTGACAGAGCAGGATAGTGGGTAGTCCCTTCACACAAGAAACAAGTAACCTGCCTAGTTGGGCATTCTTTGTCTGGACGACTTTCTTCACAATTAGGGCATTCATCCTTGTGTTCCTTATGGGTGTGTCCTATTTCTCCACAAATCTTGCATGCACAAGGTTTCTTCATATCCTTTCCATAAGGCTTCAACTTCTGGGGCACAAGAGGAGGTCTTTGCAGAGTCAACTTAAATTCTTTCCAAGTGGTTACTCCTTGCCATCCATTCATGGTTTGGTACATCCTCCACCAAGTAGCAGCACCTCTTTCAAACCACTGAAGATCATGCTGGGCCATATCATTTCCGACTATAGGGTTATTATCCATATGATCCTCCATGTTCTGAATCCATTGGTCCGTCTCCAATTGACTCAGCGGTCTAGAAAATATAAGCTCATCTTCATTCATCCTCTATTGGGTCCATGGGTTTGGGGTGAGATAAGAGAGATAGAGAGGGATATACACAATACAAACAAAAGTTTTGAAAAGACAGATTTTATTTGTGGCTGTCGGGAAAAACATCAAACAAATGACAGCTCACAAACGTCGCATCTAACGTAGATATATAACAGGGGTTTGGTCTTCTAAAGGTCAATAAATCTTCAACGTCTCCAAAATCTTCAAGCCTTGTTCATGCCTCCAATGGCTTCTTCCGATCATGCTTGTCTTTCTCAAGTTCTTTTGCTAGATCAACTCTGTTGACGCGAGGTCTCTTGAGACGTCCTTTAGTATTCTGGAGCTGCATTCCTAACTTCTAGGTTTCAACATCCTTGGCATGAATCATGGTCCTACTGTCCTTCAGTTCCTGACGAATCTCCTGTATCTCAAGGTTTTACTCCGCTAGCTTGGCTACTTCAGCTTCTTGCTCCTAAGTTCTTCACGAAATGCTTTCTCGTCAAATACAGCTTCTTGCAGGTCCATCTTAAAATCCTTGATGTAATACTCCAGATCTTGGTGATACACCAGCTAAGATTAAAACTTCCTCTCTTGCTGATAGGTGCTCCATCAGCCTTCCACCATCCAATCCTTCCGAAGAAATGCATGCTTAACTCAGCACGGTGATAATAGCATAAGCGGCGATAACTCCATGGTTAGCCGTGTCTATGCCCATGTTACTGCCATGAGCTTTCATTCCATAATTGATATCTCCTGGCTTGGGGTTTTCCTTGACAGAACTTTGAGTTTTTAACTCTCCATGCTCCGGTCTTTCTCCGATACACCTTGATCTCGGGTATTGACAACTTCCATAGTCTGCCAAGTTCCATAAGGGGTAGCCTTCCTAGGTCACACAAATCTGGAAATTCTTCGGAGCCTCCAATTCTCCTAGTCTTCAGAGTCTTCAAAAGTTGTAGTTTCCATTATCATAATGTATGGTAAAATCCTCTTCATTCCGAATGGTCTCGGTTGTCCGATATTTTGTACTTCTTGGAGTGGTCTCATTAGTCGAATCTTCGTGTGGTCAAAAGGGAAAATGGGGTATGGTCTCACTAAAAGGGGATATTTGAATAAGCTCAAAAGAGAAGAGAGGTAAAAGATCTTTTTGAAAAGTAAAGTTTTAGAGAAAAATCTTTCCTATGGGCTTGCCAGTTTCTAGGGTCACGTCCTACAGTCAACATGTGCTCTAATACCATCTTGTAGCGACCCGACCTCAGACGGTCAAGTCTCTGTGCTTAAGTGTCATCCCTGGATCGGTATGCTGACACACACAGTACTCGGGGATTTATAATAGAGGTAAATCACATGTATAAAGTAACGTAAAATACTATTACCTCAATCCAAATAGAGGAAGTAACAAGGTTGTGGATTCCCATCAACACCAACGGCAAACTTGAGTGTAGAAATTGTAACCCTAACGTATCACTTACTCGTCGTAAGAAATCCTGCAACATGAGACGTTGCAGCCACAAAGGGTCAGTACATTGAATGTACTGGCAAATTCACACCATAGAGAAATGATGAACAATGGCTATCACTACATGCATATATGGCTGGTGGAAAAGCTCTATGGTTATAAGGTTTTGCGAAAAGCCAATTTTTCCATACTATAAAGGAATAAATTTTATTTAACTATCATGGTGGTTGTTAAACATTGAGAGTGTAGACACCCTCTCAATCCCTATTAAGTATCATCATTGAAACCCAACAAAATTAATTAAAGTCAGATGATGAGATTCACATGATAATCCAAGTACTAGATACTCAAGACGTACATAACCGGGGACACGGCTAATCATGATTAGTTTAAACACTCTGCAGAGGTTTGCGCACTTTTCCCCACAAGACTCGATCTTCTCCGTTGGATTTCCCGCACTACATGGTGTTTGAGAAACGGATGACCGAGACATAGTCTTTCAGAAGCGTTTGCACCTTACGATGGGTAGACCGTACCACCTGCTACCCCTACATCTGCTAGTCTACCACTGTAAGAGTTCACATGACTTAATCAACTATGCTAGAGCACATGATAGCTTGTGGCTGCACACGGAAGTTTCTAGTATGAATAATCTCATGATCCCTTTGAGCCTGGGTGCCGGTCCATAAAAAAATAGGCAATCGCTGGAATACCCAGGTGCCTAAACAGGAAATCGTTGGAGTACCCAGGTGCCTCAATCCACCCAGATGTGTGTTAAAGTTGCCACCTTAAGCAAACCATTAATTAACAATCTCACATCTGTCATGAATACTCTCAAACCCAATCCACGTCTACGAGCATAGCATGGCAATATAGGCAAACGTAGAAGTAACTCCCAAGGGTTTGATAATAAAACAGGTAATAGGTACTACCTCATCTACTTCCCAACCCACAATTTAATTAGATCCTAATCATGCAATGTTTGAGGATTGGAACTATTGCATAAAAACTGGGTATGAAAGGAATATGATCAAAGTGTGAACTTGCCTGCAATGTTGATGAAGATGATTCACACTCATAACTCTTGATAGTTCTACTCGTCACACTCCGGTCAATCTATCGTAAGCAAACAATAGTAACCACACATAAGCAATCACTCAAAAGGCCGGGAAGATCGAAGAAAACAATTCGGAAAGCATCAAAACCAACCAAATAACTATTGCAACATAAAACAATTTCTAACAGTACCAAAATTATGTGAATTTGGCCTTATCAGAAAGTTTAGATCAAGAGCTTCGATTTGCAAAAAGAATCAACTCAAACGGAGCTACGAAACTCAAGTTACGACCAAACGAAGTTTGAATTCAAATCTGGTATAATTAAAATTTTAAACTTTCAAAAACATGTTGGAGTTGTTTTACTTGATAGAGGGGATCATAACGAAGACCTGAGCGTTGGTTTCGTTGAATTTGGATAAACGGGTAAAAAGATGTGGTTGTTTGAAGTATAGGGACTAATCGGTGAAGAAACTATTCACAAATGGGTCCCTGGAGGAAAACTAAAATAAAAGGAAAATCCTATCGAATGAACGTTCGCTACAGAAGCATACACGACGAAAACCATTCACTACAGAGGCTAAACCTGTGAGCGTCCATTAAATAAATCTAACTAAAAAGGAAACCCGGCTAAAAAGAAAATCGAAGAAGCCCTAAAAGAATAAAACCGAACCAAGGGCGGTTTATTACCAGTTCGGGCAGTTTTTTGACAAAAACCGACGGCGGCAGTTTCTGGTGAGACAGGACGGCGGCGGCGGCTCGGGTCCGACCGGGGCGGTTTGCTCCGGTCATCTAGGAGGGCGGCGAAGGGGTTGGGAAGGGGCGGCGCGACGAGGCGAGGAGGATGGCAGCGTCGGTGGTGGTCAACGGTGACGGGACGGAGTGGGGCGGCGGTGGCGGATCTCGCCGGCGGCGGCGGGATGCGGCGCAAGGGCAGAGGTCCTCGTCTTTTAATGGCGGAGGGGAGGCGATGGCGTGGGGAAGGGGAAAGGTGGTGGCGGCGGGAGGCGGTGTCCGTGAAGGACACGGCGGCGGCGGCGTGCCGATGCTGGAGTCGGGGGCGAAGGCGGTGGCGCGCTGGGCCTGGGCCTGGCAGGAGCTGGGCCGGCCTAGTCGACGAAAAGATATTTTTTTTTAAAAACCAACAGAAAATAAAATAAAGCAAACTAAAATAAAATAGAACCTAGGCATATAATATACCAAAATTTTCAGAAAAAGATTTCCTACAAGCTGAACATTTTTCTAGAGTCAAATAAAATTCATACAAATTCAGATAAAGCAAAGAGTGCTACTGGTCTATGAAAATCCAACAAAAATCATTTAAAAATACCAAAATGATTTCAAATTAATTTTTCTCCAATTTTCTAATGTAGGGAATCATGTTACCCTATTTTCCATATATTTTATTTTTGTAGAAAAATAATTTGAATAAAACTCAAATAACCCAAATTGAAAAATAATTTCAAATGGATTTTAAATTTGAGTTTATTTGAAACTCCCAACTCATATTTCATATGTTTTGAAGAAGTCATTTTATCTTCTCTCGTGAAAATCATTGAGTCGCTTAAAGGTTCAGAATTGGAAATATTTCCAAATGGAATTCAAATATTTCAAAAACCCTTTTCATTTATTTAAATGGAAGAAGTCATGTCATCTTCTCTCCAGGGTTTTATGATGAAAAGAATTTGAATTCACGGAGATCAAAATGCAAAAGGTGAAAGTTTGGGAAAGTCCTTTTATTCCCTCTCATTTAGCTTTCAAAAAGTTTCGAATTTCACTCAATCAATCACGCAACAATCAAACAATCAATCACTCTATCTATTTATTATAACATTCCAAAATTTAGAATTTTGGGATGTTACATCATGTTTGTTTGATTCGCGTTCGTTAATTTGATAATTTGATATGTGAGTGAACCGGTGCTTGGGTGCTTTTCTTACTTGAACAAGCCTCCCACTTATGATTACCCCTCTCGCAAGCATCCGCAACTACGAAAGAAGAATTAAGATAAATCTAACCATAGCATGAAACATATGGATCCAAATCAACCCCTTATGGAATAGCACATAAACTAGGGTTTAAGTTTGTGTCACCCTAGCAAACCATCATCTAATAAATACTCCACAATGCTTTCTCTTAGGCCCAAAGATGGTGAAGTGTCATGTAGTCGACGTTCACATAACACCACTAAGGGAAACAACAACATAATATCATCAAAATACCGAACGAATACCAAATTCACATGATTACTTATGACAAGACTTCTCCCATGTCCTCAAGAACAAGCGTAACTACTCACAAAACATATTAATGTTCAAGATCAGAGGGGTATTGAATAGCATAATGGATCTGAACATATGATCTTCCACCAAATAAACCAACAAGCATCAACTACAAGATGTAATCAACACTACTAGCAACCCACACATACCAATATGAGGCTTTGAGACAAAGATTGAATACAAGAGATGAACTAGGGTTTGAGATGAGATGGTACTGGTGAAGATGTTGGTGAAGATTGGTCCTCCCATGATGAGAGGATCATTTGCGATGACGATGGCTTCGATTTCCCTGCCCCGAAGGGATGTTTCCCCGGCGTAATCTCTCCGCCAGAGAGCAAAAGTGTTCCTGCCCAGGTTCCACCTTGAGAAGGCGGCGCTTCATCCCTAAAACCTCCCTTCTGATTTTTTCTAGCTAAAATGACACCATATAGGAGAAGATGGCCCCCGGAGGTGAAGGAAATATGCCCTAGAGGCAATAATAAAGTTGTTATTTATATTTCCTTATATCATGATAAATGTTTATTATTCATCCTAGAATTGTATTAACCGGAAACTTAGTACATGTGTGAATACATAGACAAAACTAAGTGTCCCTAGTATGCCTCTACTTGACTAGCTCGTTAATCAAAGATGGTTAAGTTTCCTAACCATAGACATGTGTTGTCATTTGATGAACAGGATCACATCATTAGAGAATGATGTGATGGACAAGACCCATTTGTTAGCTTAGCATAATGATCATTTAGTTTTACTGCTATTGCTTTCATCATGACTTATACATGTTCCTCTGACTATGAGATTATGCAACTCCCGAATACCGGAGGAACACCTTGTGTGGTATCAAATGTCACAACGTAACTTGGTGATTATAAAGATGCTCTACAGGTGTCTCTGATGGTGTTTGTTGAGTTGGCATAGATCAATATTAGGATTTGTCACTTCGTGTATCGGAGAGGTATCTCTGGGCCCTCTCGGTAATGCACATCACTATGAGCCTTGCAAGCAATGTGACTAATAAGTTAGTTATGGGATAATGCATTACAGAATGAGTAAAGAGACTTGCCGGTAACGAGATTCAACTAGGTATGATGATACCGACGAGCGAATCTTGGGCAAGTAACATACCGATGACAAAGGGAACAACGTATGTTGTTATGCGGTTTGACTGATAAAGATCTTCGTAGAATATGTAGATGCCAATATGAGCATCCAGGTTCCACTATTGGTTATTGACCAGAGATGTGTCTCGATCATGTCTACATAGTTCTCGAACCCGTAGGGTCTGCACGCTTAACGTTCGATGAAGATTTGTATTATGAGTTATTTGATTTGATGACCGAAGTTTGTTCAGAGTCCCGGATGAGATCAAGAACATGACAGGAGTCTCAAAATGTTCGAGAGGTAAGGATTCATATATTGGAAGGCTATATTTGGATATCGAAAAGGTTCCGAGTGATTCGGGTATTTTCTGAGAACCGGGGAGTTACGGGAATTCACCGGGGGAAGTATTGGGCCTTATTGGGCTTTAGTGGAAAGGAGAGAAGGGCCACAAGGGGAGGCAGCGCCCCCCCATGGGCTGGTCCTAATTGGACTAGGAGGGGGCAGCGCCCCCCTCTTTCCTTCTCCCTCTCCTCCTCCTTCCCTCTCTCCACCTCTTGGAAAAGGAAGGGGACTCCAACCAGGATTGGGAATCCTAGTTGGACTCCCCCTATAGGCGCGCCCCTCCTAGGCTGGCCTCCTCCTCCTCCCTCCTTTATATACGGGGGAAGGGGCACTCCAAAGAGACACAAGTTGATCTTTTAGCCGTGTGCGATGCCCCCTCCATAGTTACATACCTCGGTCATATCATTGTAGTGCTTAGGCGAAGCCCTGCGTCGGTAACTTCATCATCACCGTCACCACACCGTCGTGCTGGCGTAACTCTCCCTCGGCCTCAACTGGATCAAGAGTTCGAGGTACGTCATCGAGCTGAACGTGTGCTGAACGCGGAGGTGCCGTGCGTTCGGTACTTGGATCAGTTGGATTGCGAAGATGTTGGACTACATCAACCGCGTTACTAAACGCTTCTGCTTTCGGTCTATGAGGGTACATAGACACACTCTCCCCTCTCGTTGCTATGCATCTCCTAGATAGATCTTGTGTGATCGTAGGAATTTTTTTGAAACACTGCGTTCCCCAACAGTGGCATACGAGCCAGTTCTATGCGTAGATGTTATATGCACGAGAAGAACACAAAGAGTTGTGGGAGATAATAGTTATACTGCTTACCAGCATGTCATACTTTGATTCGACAGTATTGTTGGATGAAGCGGCCCAGACCGACATTACATGACCGCTTTCATGAGAATGGTTCTACCGACGTGCTTCGCACACAGGTGGCTAGTGGGTGTCTGTTTTTCCAACTTTAGTTGAATCGAGTGTGACTACGCCCGGTCCTTGTTGAAGGTTAAAAAAACACACTTGACGAAAAATCGTTGTGGTTTTTGATGCGTAGGTAAGAACGGTTCTTGCTAAGCCCATAGCAGCCACGTAAAACTTGCAACAACAAAGTAGAGGGGGACGTCTAACTTGTTTTTGCAGGGCATGTTGTGATGTGATATGGTCAAGATGTTATATATAAATTGTTGTATGAGATGATCATGTTTTGTTAAAGTTATCGGCAACTGGCAGGAGCCTTATGGTTGTCTCTTTATTGCATAAGATGCAAGCGCCATACAATTGCTTTACTTTATCGCTATGCGATAGCAATAGTTGCAAAAGCAATAATTGGCGAGACGACCGTGTGATGACACGTTGATAGAGATCAAGATGATGCAGATCATGGTGTCATGCCGGTGACGATGGAGATCATGACGGTACTTTGGAGATGGAGACCAAAGGCACAAGATGATAATGGCCATATCATGTGACATATTTTTGATTGCATGTGATGTTTATCTTTTATGCATCTTATTTTGCTTAGTACGACGGTAGCATTATGAGATGATCCCTTACTAAAATTTCAAGGTATAAGTGTTCTCCCTGAGTATGCACCGTTGCGATAGTTCTTCGTGCTGAGACACCACGTGATGATCGGGTGTGATAAGCTCTACGTTCACATACAACGGGTGCAAGCCAGTTTTGCACATGCAGAATACTCGGGTTAAACTCGACGAGCCTAGCATATGCAGATATGGCCTCGGAACACTGAGACCGAAAGGTCGAACGTGGATCATATAGTAGATATGATCAACATAGTGATGTTCACCATTGAAAACTACTCCATCTCACGTGATGATCGGACATGGTTTAGTTGATATGGATCACGTGATCACTTAGATGATTAGAGGGTTGTCTATCTAAGTGGGAGTTCTAAAGTAATATGATTAATTGAATTCAAAATTATCATGAACTTAGTCCTGATAGTATTTGCATATCTATGTTGTAGATCAATTGCTCGCGTATAGCTTCCTCGTTTAATTTATGATATGTTCCTAG
Source organism: Triticum aestivum (assembly GCF_018294505.1). Taxonomy (NCBI): domain Eukaryota; kingdom Viridiplantae; phylum Streptophyta; class Magnoliopsida; order Poales; family Poaceae; genus Triticum; species Triticum aestivum. Next base: position 499,695,455 of record NC_057809.1, on the reverse strand, counting down.
AGAAAACTATGTTGAAATATGTTAGTAGCAATGATGCGGACTAGCTCCGTGATCTGAGGATTATCCTCATTGCTGCATAGAAGAATTATGTCCTTGATGCACCGCTAGGTGACAAACCTATTGTAGGAGCAGATGCAGACATTATGAATGTTTGGCAAGCTCGGTATGATGACTACTTGATAGTTTAGTGCACCATGCTTTACGGCTTAGAACCGGGACTTCAAAAAAGTTTTAAATGCCATGGAGCATATAATATGTTCCAAGAGCTGAAATTGGTATTTCAGACTCATGCCCGAGTCGAGAGGTATGAGACCTCTGACAAGTACTTTGCCTACAAAATGGAGGAGAATAGCTCAACCAGTGAGCATGTGCTCAGAATGTCTGAGTACTACAATCGCTTAAGTCAAGTGGGAGTTAATCTTCCAGATAAGATAATGATTAACATAATTCTCTAGTCACTATCACCAAGTTACTGGAACTTTGTGATGAACTATAATATGCAAGGGATGACGAAAATGATTCCCGAGCTCTTCGTGATGCTGAAATCAACGAAGGAAGAAATCAATAAAAGCATCAAATGTTGATGGTTGACAAGACCACTAGTTTCAAGTAAAAGGGCAAGGGAAATAAAGGGAACTTCAAGAAGAGTGGCAAGCAAGTTGCCACGCCCATAAATAAGCCCAAAGCTAGACCCAAGCCTGAAACTGAGTGCTTCTACTGCAAAGGAAATGGTCACTAGGAAGCGGAACTGCCCCAAATACTTGGCGGATAAGAAGGATGGCAAAGTGAACAAAAGTATATATGATATACATGTTATTGATGTGTACTTTACTAGTGTTCATAGTAACCCCTAGGTATTTGATACTGGTTCAGTTGCTATGATTAGTAACTCAAAACAGGAGTTGTAAAATGAATAGAGACTAGTTAAGGACAAGGTGATGATGTGTGTTGGAAATAATCCAAGGTTGATAAGATCACCATCGCACACTCCTTTCACCTACGAGATTAGTGTTGAACCTAAAATAAATGTTATTTGGTGTTTGCGTTGAGCATGAATATGATTGTATCATGTTTATTGCAATACGGTTATTCATTTAAGTCAAAGAATAATTGTTGTTCTGTTTACATGAACAAAACCTTCTATGGTCATACACTTAATAAATGGTTTATTGAATCTCGATTGTAGTGCTACACATAATATTGACCCCAAAAGATGCAAAGTTCATAATGATAGTGCAACATTCTTGTGGCACTGCCGTTTAGGTCATATTGGTGTAAAGTGCATGAAGAAATTCCATGCGGATGGACTTTTGGAATCACTAGATTATGAATCATTTGATGCTTGCGAACCATGCCTCATGGGCAAAATGACTAAGACTCCGTTCTCCAGAACAATGGAGCAAGCTAGTGACTTATTGGAAATAATACATACTGAGTATATATGAGTATATGTACTTAATGACATGCTACCTCTTGAGCACTGCGTTGGTTTTCCCTTGAAGAGGAAAGGGTAATGCAGTAAAGTAGCGTAAGTATTTCCCTCGGTTTTTGAGAACCAAGGTATCAATCCAGTAGGAGATCACACTCGAGTCCCACGCACCTACACAAACAAATAAGAACCTCTCAACCAACACGATAAAGGGGTTGTCAATCCCTTCACGGTCACTTACGAGAGTGGGATATGATAGATGTGATAAGATAATATTTTTGGTATTTTTATGATAAAGAGAAATAAAAATGCAAAGTAAAATAAACGGCAATAGAAATAGCTAAGTGTTGGAAGATGGACCCGGGGGCCATAGGTTTCACTAGTGGTTTCACTCAAGAGCATAAGTATTACGGTGGGTAAATGAATTACTGTCAAGCAATTGATAGAATTGAGCATAGTTATGAGAATATCTAGGTATGATCATGTATATAGGCATCACGTCCGTGACAAGTAGACCGAAACAATTCTGCATCTACTACTATTACTCCACACATCGACCGCTATCCAGCATGCATCTAGAGTATTAAGTTCACAAAAACAGAGTAATGCTTTAAGTAAGATGACATGATGTAGAGGGATAAACTCATGCAATATGATATAAACCCCATCTTTTTATCCTCGATGGCAACAATACAATACATGTCGTTTCCCTTACTGTCACTGAATCGAGCACCGCAAGATTGAACCCAAAGCTAAGCACTTCTCCCATTGCAAGAAAGATTAATCTAGTAGGCCAAACCAAACTGATAATTCAAAGAGACTTGCAAACATAAACCAATCATACATAAAAGAATTCAGAGGAGATTCAAATATTGTTCATAGATAAACTTGATCATAAACCCACAATTCATCGAATCTCGACAAAAACACCGCAAAAGAAGATTACATCGAATAGATCTCCAAGAAGATCGAGGATAACTTTGTATTGAGATCCAAAGAGAGTGAAGAGGCCATCTAGCTAATAACTATGGACCCGAAGGTCTGAAGTAAACTACTCACACATCACCGGAGAGGCCATGGAGTTGATGTAGAGGCCCTCCGTGATCAATGCCCCCTCCGGCGAAGCTCCGGAAAAGGCCCCAGATGGGATCTCTCAGGTACAGTAGGTTGCGGCGGTGGAATTAGGTTTTCGTGGTGCTCCTGGATGTTTGGGGGGTACGTGGATATATATAGGAGGAAGAAGTACGTCGGTGGAGCAACGAGGGGCCCACGAGGGTGGAGGGCGCGCCCAGGGGGGTAGGCACGCCCCTGCCTCGTGGCCTTCTCGGTTGTTTCTTGACGCCCACTCCAAGTCTCCTGGATCACATTCGTTGAGAAAATCACGTTCCCGAAGGTTTCATTCCGTTTGGACTCCGTTTGATATTCCTTTTCAGCGAAACTCTAAAATAGGCAAAAAAACATCAATTTGGGCTGGGCCTCCGGTTAGTAGGTTAGTCCCAAAAATGATATAAAAGTGCAAAATAAAGCCCATTAACATCCAAAATAGATAATATAATAGCGTGGAGCAATCAAAAATTATAGATACGTTGGAGATGTATCAAAACACAAGTCTGAAACATTTGAAAAGTTCAAGGAATTTCAGAATGAAGTGGAGAATCATCGTAACAAGAAAATAAAGTTTCTACGATTCGATCGCGGAGGCGAATATTTGAGTTACGAGTTTGGCCTTCATCTAAAACAATGTGGAATAACTTTCAAAACTCACGCCACCAGGAACACCATAGCATAATGGTGTGTCCGAATGTCGTAACCATACTTTATTGGATATGGTGCGATCTATAACATCTCTTACCGGTTTACCACTATCTTTTTGGGGTTATGCATTAGAGACAGCTGCATTCACATTAAATAGGGCACCGTCTAAAAATCCGTTGAGATGACACCGTATGAACTGTGGTTTAGCAAGAAACCTAAGCTGTCGTTTCTTAAAGTTTGGGGTTGCGATGCTTACGTGGAAAAAAAATTCAGCCTGATAAGCTCAAACCCAAATCGGAGAAGTGTGTCTTCATAGGATACCCAAAAGAAACTGTTGGGTACACCTTCTATCATAGATCCAAAGGCAAAATATTCATTGGTAAGAATGGATCCTTCTAGAAAAAGAGTTTCTTTCGAAATAAGTGAGTGGGAGGAAAGTAGAACTTGATGAGGTAACTGTACCTTCTCACGAATTGGGAAGTAGTTCATCACAGAAATCAGTTCCAGTGATTTCTACACCAATTAGTGAGGAAGCTAATGACGATGATCATGAAACTTCAGATCAAGTTACTACCGAATCTTGTAGGTCAACCAGAGGACGATGCGCACTAGAGTGGTACAGAAATCCTATTCTGGAGGTCATGTTACTTGACCATGACGAACCTACGAACTATGAGGAAGCGATGATGAGCCCAGATTCCACTAAATGGCTCGAGGCCATGATGAGATGGTATCCGTGTATGAGAACAAAGTATGGACTTTGATTTACTTGCCCGATGATCAGCGAGCCATTGAGAATAAATGGATCTTCAAGAGGAGGACGAACACTGATAGTAGTGTTACAATCTACAAAGCTCGAAGTTCAAAGTGTTGACTACGATGAGATTTTCTCACTCATATCGGTGCTTAAAAGTCTGTCTGAATCATGTTAGCAATTGCCGCATTTTATGAAATCTGGCAAATGGATATCAAAACTATATTCCTTAATGGATTTATTAAAGAAGAGTTGTATATGATGCAACCAGAAGGTTTTGTCGATCCTAAAGGTGCTAACAAAGTGAGAAATCTCCAGCGATCCATTTATAGACTGGTGCAAGCCTCTCGGAGTTGGAATATGCTTTGATAGTGTGATCAAATCATATGGTTTTATACATACTTTTGGAGAAGCCTGTATTTAAAAGAAAGTGAGTGGGATCACCACAGCCTTTCTGATAAGTATATGTGAATGACATATTGTTGATTGGAAATGATGTAGAATTTCTTGGAAAGCATAAAGGAGTGTTTGGAAGGAGGTTTTCAAAGAAAGACCTCAATGAATCTGCTTACACATTGAGCATCAAGATCTATAGAGATAGATGAAGATGCTTGATAAGATTTTTTCAATGAGTACATACCTTGATAAGATTTTGAAGTATTTCAAAATGGATCAGTCAAAGAAGGATTTCTTGCTTGTGATGCAAGGTGTGAAGTTGAGTAAGACTCAAAACTCGACCACAACAGAAAATAGAAAGAGAATGAAAGTCATTCCCTATGCCTTAGTCATAGGTTCTATAAAGTATGTTATGTTGTGTACCAAACATATTGTGTACCTCACCATGATTTTGGCAAGGGAGTACAATAGTGATTTAGGAGTAGATCACTGGATAGCGGTCAAAATTATCCTTAGAGGACTAAGGAAATATTTCTCGGTTATGGAGGTAATAAAAGAGTTCATCGTCAAGAGTTACGTCGATGCAAGCTTTTGACACCGATCTAGATGACTCTAAGTCTCGATCTAGATACATATTGAAAGTGGGAGCTATTAGCTAGAGTAGCTCTGTGCAGAGTATTGTAGACATAGAAATTTGTAAAATACATATGGATCTGAATGTTGCAGACCAGTAGACTAAACTTCTCTTACAAGCAAAACATGATCACTCTTTGGATGTTAATCACATAGCGACGTGAACTAGATTATTGACTCTAGTAAACCCTTTGGGTATTAGTCACATGAAGATGTGAACTAATCACATAAAGATGTGAACTATTGGTGTGAAATCACATGACGATGTGAACTAGATTATTGACTCTAGTGCAAGTGGGAGACCGAAGGAAATATGCCCTAGAGGCAATAATAAAGTTGTTATTTATATTTCCTTATATCATGATAGATGTTTATTATTCATGCTAGAATTGTATTAACCAAAAACTTAGTACATGTGTGAATACATAGACAAAACTGAGTGTCCCTAGTATTCCTCTACTTGACTAGCTCGTTAATAAAAGATGGTTAAGCTTACTAACCATAGACATGTGTTGTCATTTGATGAACGGGATCACATCATTAGAGAATGATGTGATGGACAAGACCCATCCGTTGGCTTAGCATAATGATCGTTTAGTTTTATTGCTATTGCTTTCATCATGACTTATACATGTTCCTCTGACTATGAGATTATGCAACACCCAAATACCAGAGGAACACCTTGTGTGCTATCAAACGTCACAACGTAACTTGGTGATTATAAAGATGCTCTACAGGTTTCTCGGATGCTGTTTGTTGAGTTGGCATAGATCGAGATTAGGATTTGTCACTCTGTGTATCGGAGATGTATCTCTGGGCCCTCTCAGTAATGCACATCACTATGAGCCTTGCAAGCAATGTGACTAATGAGTTAGTCACAGGATGATGCATTACGGAATGAGTAAATAGACTTGACGGTAACAAGATCGAACTAGGTATGATGATACCAACGATCGAATCTCGGGCAAGTAACATACCGATGACAAAGGGAACAACGTATGTTGTTATGCGGTCTGACCGATAAAGATCTTCGTAGAATATGTAGGAGCCAATATGAGCATCCAGTTTCCGCTATTGGTTATTGACTGGAGATGTGTCTCGGTCATGTCTACATAGTTCTCGAACCCATAGGGTCCACACGCTTAACGTTCGATGACGATTTATATTATGAGTTATGTGATTTGAGGACCAAAGTTTGTTCGGAGTCCCGGGTGAGATCACGGACCTGTCAAGGAGTCTCGAAATGGTCAAGAGGTAAAGATTCATATATTGGAAGGCTATATTCGGACATCGGAAAGGTTCTGAGTGATTCGGGTATCTTTCGGAGAACCGGGGAGTTACAGGAATTCACCGGGGGAAGTATTGGGCCTTATTGGGCTTTAGTGGAAAGGAGAGAAGGGCCACAAGGGGAGGCAGCACGCCCCCCAGGGCGGCGCCCCCCTCTTTCCTTCTCCCTCTCCTCCTCCTTCCCTCTCTCCACCGCTTGGAAAAGAAAGGGGACTCCAACTAGGATTGGGAATCCTAGTTGGACTCCTCCTATAGGCGCGCCCCTCGTAGGCCGTTCTCCTCCTCCTCCCTCCTTTATATAGGGGAGAAGGGGGCACCCCAAATACACACAAGTTGATCTTTTAGCCGTGTGCGGTGCCCCCTCCGCAGTTACACACCTCGGTCATATCATTGTAGTGCTTAGGCGAAGCCCTGCGTCGGTAACTTCATCATCACCGTCACCATGCCATCGTGCTGACAGAACTCTCCCTCGACCTCAACTGGATCAATAGTTCGAGGGACGTCATCGAGATGAACGTGTGCTGATCGCAGAGGTGCCGTGCATTCGGTACTTGGATCAGTTGGATCGCGAAGACGTTCGACTACATCAACCGCGTTACTAAACGCTTCCGCTTTCAGTTTACGAGGGTACGTAGACACACTCTCCCCTCTCGTTGCTATGCATCTCCTAGATAGATCTTGCTTGATCATAGGATTTTTTTGAAATACCGCGTTCCCCAACAGGAGACCTGCCAGGGGCGCACAAGCTCAGGGGGGCACCCAAGGGATTGGGGAGCGCCCCCAGGCTTGTTGCTGCCTGGTGGGTCCCCCTCTGGTATTTCTTTTGCCATAGTTTATTATATTCCAAAATAATTCTATGTTAATTTTCAGCTCATTTGGAGATGTTCAGAAAAATGCTTCCGATATAGCCCTTTCCAGTCAAGAATTCCAGCTGCCGTCAATCTCCCTCCTTATGTGAAACTTGCAAAATAAAAGAGAAAAGGCATAAGAATTATATCATAAAGTGAAATAATTGTCCATAAGGCAATAAATGTAAACATAAAAACATGATGCAAATGGACGTATCAACTCCCCCAAGGTTAGACCTCGCTTATCCTCAAGCGAAAGCCGAAATCGATAATCATGACCACATGTTTAGAGAGAGAGAGAGGTGTTGATAAAAATAAAATATAGACATGAAAGCATCATGGTCATTATCATAACAACAATATCATCATAAAACTTCTCATGCTAGAGTAACATTTCATTCACAATCTAAAGTATGGAACATAAACTTTATTGGAAACTAACAAACCATGCTCTTGGTCATTGAAACAATCACAATCCATTATATTTTTAGAAAGAGTCCATGTCTGAGCTTTATTTAGAAACTTCACATACTCAACCATCATATAGTCTTCTATGATTCCTGACACTCAAAGCATATTCATAGAGCCAAAAGTCTCAATCAGACACATAGAAAGATAGGGGCTTATGATTTCGCCTCCCAACTTATTTACCTCAAGGGAAATTGTGACGCCCCAAGACTGACACCCCAGGAGACTTCCATATTTTTTTCGTGACCTCCGTGTGTTTCATTTGTGCTTGCTCTATTTATTTTTGCATTGCATCATGTCATCATGCCAGCATGTCATTTAATTTTTAAAACTTGACCAATAAATTGCATGGATCTTCAATCCATTTAAATTGAGGGAAATGCACATGGTGTTTTCTCTTCATAACATATAAAATCTCCCAATATTAGGGAGCTATTATCAAATATTCCATTTTTTCGGAATCACCCATAAACACATTTGCAAATATTCCCCATGTCTTTTCTACTTCAAGTTTGGCTTCAAAACCTTGCCCACAATTCTCTTCCCATTTACCGAGGTTCCTCCAAAAATTTCAACATTTTTGGACACTTCAAAAACGAAGTCCTAGTTCAAACCAAATGAGTTTGAATTTACATCTTTCAATCATGCCTCTCTTCTATTTTTCTTGGAACCAGCGCATTTGTGAGAGTCCGGGAAAATTAACATCATGCCCAAATACTTTCCCTAACCCTCTCTTTCATTTCTTCTCTCTAATTCTTTTTCTGTTAAAGGAAAATTAGAGAGAGAGAGAGAGGAGAGAGCCAGCCATTTTGGACCCCCAGCTGCTGCAGCTCGGCCTAGCCCACAACCGAGCCGGCCACTAGGCCCAGCGAGGTCAGCCCGCCTCCTCTCGATCCCCTGCCTAAATCTAGCCCGACCCCCCCTCCTGTCGATCTCTCCCTCTGCTGCCGCCTCCTCTCGATCCCCACTCCTCCTCTCTTCCACCTCGAGCCAGGGGAGGAGCCCCCGCGCCCGTCCCCCAGCGCCGCCGGCGACGACCAAGCCTTCCCCCGGCGCGCCCCTTCTCCTCCTCCACCTGGAGCCTGCGCAGCCGCGCGCCCATACCATCCCCACGCCCGTCGCCTCCCTCTGCTCTACCCCGCCCCTGCGCCTCCTCCATGGCCTTCCTCCTTGCCGCCATGGACGCGAGGGTCGAGCTCGCCACCCCGCCGCGTCGCCAGGGCCGCCGGGCACTGCAGCCTGCCGGCCTACCTCCCCTGCTTCGACATCTACAACTACCATCGTCGTGGCCTCTCCGAGCTCTGCCCGCGTCAACGCCTCAAGCCGCCATCGTCCCCTTGTGCTTGAGCAAAGGACTCCGACGCCCTCCAGCTTCCCCGCAAGCCCCGTCCGCCCCTGCCTCGTCGGTGTCCAGCTTGCTGGAGCTTCGGTACTGCGTCGTCCGACCGTTCGTGCCCTCCTCTACCTCGCCTTCTCGCCGGAGATCGCGTTGTTGCGTCTTCTTCACCTCCTGCCCAAGTCCCTGCAACAGCCCCGGTAGCCGCCGTCCCCTGCCCTCCGATGTCCCTGTGCACCTCCCCGTGCTGCTGCCGTTGACGCCAAGTCGGATGACTAACGATCAGGGAGTAGCGCCAAGTTCGATCGTTGAAGATTTCGTCAAGCACCCCCTGTTTTCGCCAAACACCACGTCGCAAGCGCCAAGTACCACGGCGGCCCTCCAAGAGTTTCGATTCGACAAGTTTGACGACGCTCTTGTACAACTACGTTACCGAGACCGGCAAAGCCGACTACACGAAACGGCCAAGTACCTCTACGCACGGATGCATCAAGGCCGCCTCGGATATCGCCAAGTACACCACCGACAAGACCATACGGATGCTCGAACGAGAACTAAACGAAACGCTAAGTACCACGACGACCATCGACATGTACCTCTACACCGCACCAAAACACCGAGTTCCTCTCCGAACGTGTGTACGACTACCATGGCCGAAAGACTCGTATACCACTACCATCACCCCGAAGGCGTTGGATTCTTCAAGTACCTCTCCAAAATAAACGTGTACCACTACCGTCAAACCGATAGTACCACTACTTCTACTACCGTCGTGAGAACGACTACTTCCTCTACTTTCCTCGACGAACTCGTTCCGCCGTGAAAATGCACGCTTCGAAGGTATAACCCCGAGACGACGCCCGTGAACGAATGCATGTGTGATGTATGAGATGTATGTTTAGATGTTGTATTCGCCCGTGAACGTTAGTTGTTCCCTCGTTTGACACCGCCTTCGACCCATGGGACACCCGGTATCCAGGAGCACCCCACCATCCTTGCATGACACGCTCCCATCACATTTCCTTTTGTACCGGTATCTCCATGAGCTACAGGGACCAATATGTTGTCGTGGCATCATTTTCGGATTCGTTGCCGTGGCACCCTTTCTTTCCGCCATGGTGACAAAATGCTTCATAACATGCTCATGTCAACATTTTCTTAAAATTGCATAAAACTTGTATATGTCATCTGCATCATGATAACAACATTTAATTTTTTTTAAATTGTTGTTTACTTTAAATTGCTAAATTTCATGTGGGGATTTTCCGAAATTGTTGTTTGTTGTTCCGGCCTCATTTAAACTTGCCTAGATAGGTAGTTTTCATATGCCTCACCTCTTGCCATGTTAACCAACATTTAATTTTGTTGAGCACCTAAACGGGAGTGAACTAAATAATCGAATGTGGTGTTTTGTCAATATGCATCTCGTTGCATATTGAGCTCCACTTAACTTGTAGTTTTGTTTGTGCACTTTGCCATGCGATGCATATTTAAACCGGACATGCATCATCCTTGGTTGTGCATCATGCCATGTTTATGCTTGTGTGTTTACCATGTTGCTTGTTTATTTCCGTTTTGCTCCTCTCGTTAGCTTCAGTTTCATTCTGGAGTTGTGAGGATTCGTTCGCCTACATCCTTTTGTCTTCTTCATGGATTCGATCTTCTCCTTGCGGGATTTCAGGCAAGATGACCATACCCTCGATATCACTTCTATCTTTGCTTGCTAGTTGTTCGTTCTATCGCTATGTCGCGATACCTACCACTTGTTTATCATGCCTCCCATATTACCATGTCAAGCCTCTAACCCACCTCCCTAGCAAACCGTTGTTTGGCTAAGTTACTGCTTTTGGTCAGCCCCTCTTATAGCATTGCTAGTTGTAGGTGCTGTGTAGGTTGTTCCCTGTTGGAACATGGATATGTTGGGGTATCACTATATCTATTGTTTAATTAATGCATCTATATACTTGGTAAAGGGTGGAAGGCTCGACCTTATACCTGGTGTTTTGTCCCACTATTGCCGCCCTAATTTCCGTCATAGTGGTGTTATGTTCCTTGATTTTGCGTCCCTAACACGATGAGGGGTATGGGACCCTCTTGACAATTTGCTTTGAATAAAACTCGTCCAGCAAGGCCCAACCTTGGTTTTACATTTGCCTAACAACCTATAACTTTCCCTTGGGGTTGCAAACCCGAGGGCCATCTTTATTTTAACCCCCCCCGGGCCAGTGCTCCTCTGAGTGTTGGTCCAAAACGGGCAGCCTGCGGGGCCACCTCGGGGAAACTTGAGGGCTGGTTTTACTCGTAGCCTGACCTATCCGGTGTGCCCTGAGAACGAGATATGTGCAACTCCTATCGGGATTTGTCGGCACATTCAGGCGGTCTTGCTGGTTTAGTTTTACCATTGTCGAAATGTCTTGTGCACCAAGATTCCGAGTCTGATCGGGTGTCCCGCGATGGAGGATTGTTTCCACAGATCGTGAGCTTGTGATGGGCTAAGTTGGGACACCCCTGCAGGGTATAAACTTTCAAGAGCCGTGCCCGTGGTTATGTGGCAGATGGGAATTTGTTAATATCCGGTTGTAGAGAACTTGACACTTGACTTAATTAAAATGAATCAACCACGTGCGTAGCCGTGATGGTCTCTTTTCGGCGGAGTCCGGGAAGTGAACACGGTTTTTGGGTTATGATTGAACGTAAGTAGTTTCAGGATCACTTCTTGATCACTTCTAGCTTCACGACCGTTGCGTAGCTTCTCATCTTACTCCTATTTGCGTATGTTAGCCACCATATTTTCTTAGAGCTTGCTGGAGCTCCACCTCATTACCTTATCCTACCCATAAGCTTAAATAGTCTTGATCTCACGGGCGTGAGAGTGTTGAGTCCTCATGACTCACGGATACTCCCAAACAGTTGCAGGTGCCGATGATACCAGTGCAGGTGACGCAACCGAGCTCAAGTGGGAGTTCGACAAAGATCTTGGTCGTTTTTATGTGTCTTTTCTGGATGATCAGTAGTGGTGTCCAGTTGGGACGATCGGGGATCTAACATTTGGGGTTATCTTCTTTTATTTTGGTTCCGTAGCCGGACTTCTATTGTACTCTGGAAGATGTATGTTTAACTTGTTATTTGTGTGAAGTGGCGATTGTAAGCCAACTCTTTATCCCTTTCTTATTCAGTACATGGGATCGTGTGAAGATTACCCCTCTTGCGACAAAACCACCATGCAGTTATGCCTCTAAGTCATGCCTCGACACCTGGGAGATATAGCCGCATCGTGGGCGTTTCAGCAATGTCAACAATAATAACTCATGATCACCTACATCCAACTGGATATATATATATATATATATATATATATATATATATATATATATATATGTCTGGATCTATCTACCACATAATGCTTGCCACTAGAGAGTACATAGTGAGGGATAAGGATAAACACTAATGACTCTTGCATAAAAGTAAATACATAGAAGTAAAATATAGGCCCTTCATAGAGGAAGCATAGGTTGTCATACACTTTTTGTTTTTGGATGTGCAAGCTCTTAATGTAAAGGAACCTCACTTTATATTGCCCCTTATGATAGCAACCTCTATTATGCAGTCTGACACTTTTATTTCTTCACCATCACAAGATCGTACAAAGCTTACTTTCTCTTACAATAAAATATAACACATATTTATGAGCAATTTTTATTGCTTTTGCACCGATGACAACTTACTTGAAGGATCTTATTCAATCCCTAGGTAGATATGGTGGACTCTCATGTCATGAAACTGGGTTTAAGGGTTTTGGATGCACAAGTAGTATCTCTAATTAGTGCGAATTTTTGGCTAGCAAAAGATCCTAGACAAGCACCACATGTGAGGAGATCCATATAAATATAACTTGTATGTGAATGTAAACAACCACAATTCATTACGTTGTCTTCCTTGTCCAACATCAACTAATTGATATTGAATATTTGATGGGGGCTCACATCATAAAAGATGTCCAAGATAGTGTATTTATATCTGAGACTTCTCTCCCCTCATTACTTTTTCATGGATTGCACCAATGACCAATGCTATGCTTGTCAACTTCCAACAAATTTTATCAACAATACTTCTTTCGTGTGAAGTCATTACTCCCCATGGGAGTAGCATATGATTTTTTCTTTTTATTTTCCATGGCTGAAATTGAAACAAGAAAGTAAAGCAAAACTCAAACTACTCTTTATTATATATCTCGCACACAATTACATAGATAGATAGATCACTAAGCAAGCACGCAAAAATAGATCATACTAAAACTTTGTTCCTCTAAATCACTAAATAACTAAGGATCAAACTAAGATAGATAATAATGATAAAAGTGGCGGTGATACGATACCAGGGCACCTCCCCAAGCTAGGCACAAGCCAAGGGGAGTGCCCATACCCGTGTACTCAAGTCTCCTTCTTTGGTGATCATGGTGATGATGATGAAGTGGTAGGCTTATCCTTCAGCCTTAGAAGATACTCAAGTTTACAATTGATACTTCGAAGGTCAATGTTTTGCTCTTCCAACAAAATAACTTCGCGAGTGAGAGATGTATTATGAGTGCAAATTATTTCAAAGACCCTTAGGGATTCAATTTCAGATGGGGACAGATGATCATAGAAGGGTTGAAGGATATATCCCTTCTCTTTGGTCTCCTCCATGGGCATGGCTTGCCTTCCCTCTTGGGCCTGGATTCCTGCAACTTCTTCGACCTTGTTCTCCTTGGTTGTGTCCTCCTCTCTGGACAACCACTCGTAGTAAACCTCTCTGTAGCGGCGTTTGCTCGGCGATGGTTGCACAATCCGGTGCTTGGTACCGAGCTTTTGCGAAGCCATGGAGATCTAGATCTGTCAGGAAAACAACATGAAACAAGAACATGGAATATCTCTACGATACGGTGGTCAAAACATAAAGAAGTATATATAATGATTTTTTTCCACGCAGAACAAGTAACATGGAAGAAAAACGGAGTCGGAAAAGTCCATGAGGGGGCCACAAGCCTGGGGGCGTGCCCAGGGGGTGGCCCGCGCCCCTAGGGCTTGTCGCTCCCTCGTGCACTTTTCGGACTATTTATTATTTTCCTAATTTTTTAAATATTCAAAAACATACAAAAAGTACTTTATGGAACTTTTGGAGTCGGTGTACTTACCATACCACATACCTACCCCTTCTTCAGAGCTCTGGAGCGCTCCGGAGGTTTCCCTTATGTGTTCCTTCGGTGTCATGGTGTGGACAATATTATTTTCAACATTAATGGGTGTACCTGAGATATAAAGTTTAATTCTTTGCCCATTAACCACCTTCGGATTAGTGCCTTCGGCGTTATTTATCTTGATGGCTCCAGAATGATAAACTTCTTCAACGATATATGGTCCTTCCCATTTGGAGAGAAGCTTTCCTGCAAAGAATCTTAAACGAGAGTTTTACATTAAAACTTGATCACCTATTTTGAATTCCCGTTTTTGGATTCTTTTATCATGCCATATTTTAACTATTTCTTTAAATAACTTAGCATTTTCATAACCCGTGTCCTCCATTCATCTAGAGAACTAATATCAAATAACCTCTTTTCACCGACAAGTTTGAAATCATAGTTAAGTTATTTAATTGACCAATATGCTTTATGTTCTAACTCAAGAGGTAAACGACATGCTTTTACACAGACCATTTTATAAGGTGACATACGCATAGGATTTTATAAGTAGTTCTGTATGCCCATAATGCATCATCAAGTTTTTTAGACCAATTCTTTCTAGATCTATTGACGGTCTTTTGTAAAATTAGTTTTATTTATTGCTCAACTCAACTTGGCCACTAGACTGAGCATGATACGGTGATGCTATTCTATGGTTGACATCATATTTATCAAGGAGTTTACGGAAAGCACCATGAATAAAATGTGAACCACCATCAGTCATTAAATATCTAGGGACTCCAAACCTCGGGAAAATAACTTCTAGGCATTTTGATAGATGTGTTATGATCAACACTACTAGTCAGAATAGCTTCTACCCACTTAGTAACATAATCAACAACAACTAGAATACGAGTATACCCGTTAGAGGAAGGAAAAGGTCCCATATAATCAAATCCCCAAACATCAAATGGTTCAATAACAAGTGAATAATTCATAGGCATTTCCTGATGTCTACTAATATTACCAATTCTTTGACATTCATCACATGATAAGACAAACTTACGTGCATCCTTGAAGAGAGTAGGCTAATAAAAATCAGATTGTAATATCTTATGCGCAGTTTTGTCTCCAGCATGGTGTCCTCCATGTGCCTCGCAGTGACACTTTCGTAGGATTTGTTCCTGTTCATGCTCAGGTATACAACGTCTAATAATGCCATCTACTCCTTCTTTATAAAGGCGTGGATCATCCCAGAAGTAGTGTCTCAAATCAAAGAAGAACCTTTTCTTTTGTTGGTATGTAAAACTAGGTGGTATATATTTAGCAACAATGTAATTAGCATAGTCTGCATACCAAGGAGTATTACGAGAATCATTTATAACAGCTAGTTGTTCATCAGGAAAACTATCCTCAATACATAGTGGGTCATCAAGAACATTTTCTAACCTAGGCAAGTTAACAGCTACGGGACTCTTAGCTCCCTTCCTATCCGTAATATGCAAATCAAATTCTTGTAGCAAAAGAACCCACCTAATGAGTCTAGGTTTATCATCTTTCTTTTCCATATGATATTTAATAACAGCATGATCGGTGTGAATAATTACTTTAGAATCAACAATATAAGATCTGAATTTATTACATGCAAACACAACTGCTGGAAATTCTTTCTCAGTAGTAGCATAATTTTTTGGGGCACTTTTTAGAGTTTTACTAGCATAATGGATAACATTCAATTTCTTATCAACTCTTTGTCCTAAAACATCCCCAACAACATAATCACTAGCATCACACATAATTTCAAAAGGCAAGTTCCAATTAGGTGGTTGAACAATAGGTGGAGCGGTTAAGGCTTTCTTAAGGGTTTCAAAGGCTTCTACACAATCATCATCAAAAACAAATGGAACATCCTTTTTGCAAAAGATTAGTAAGAGGCGTAGAAATTTTAGAGAAGTCTTTAGTAAACCTCCTATAGAAACCATCATGACCCAGGAAACTTCTTATACCTTTAATATCTTTAGGACATGGCATTTTCTCAATTGCATCAACTTTAGATTTATCTACTTCAATACCTCATTCAGAAATTTTATGCCCAAGACAATACCTTCATTAACCATAAAGTGGCACTTCTCCCAATTCAAGACAAGATTAGTTTGTTCACATCTCTGCAAAATTCGATCAAGGTTGCTTAAGCAATCATCAAAAGAAGTGCCGTAAACAGAAAATCATCCATGAAAACCTCAACAATATTTCCAAAAAAGTCAGAGAATATAGTCTATCCCTAATAATAAAGCACGGATTGACTCCTTGGGTTCACCGTCACAATACGCTTTCTTCCTGTGAATTTACATTTTCAGTTTGAATTTAAAACATATACGCGAGGTGATACTAATTCGGGGAACCACGTCGTGTGCATCGAACGATGTCCGCCCGTGCGCTTCGGCCCAGTAAATCAGGTCCACATACCCCGTTTTGCAGCCAAAAAAACATGCCCGACTCTCGCCTTACTTCTGTTAATTTGGCCGCTTCCCACGCACGTTCGGAAAGAAATCGGAACCGAACTCAGGAAAAGAAAGGAAACCTCGATGCACGCCAATCCCCATCTCTCACGTCCTGGGTCATTGTCTTCCTCCTCGGTCACGACACGGAGCCTATATACGGTGAAAAAATCGGCTCCTTACCCCTCCTCCTCGCGAGAGTGAAGAACCTCGTCCCATACTCCCACGGAACCTACCTGATGCCGCAAGGTCTGGCGGAATCTCTCGGCCACAACACTGTAGCCCTCTTGGCGCCTGAGGCTCCTTCGAGCGATTTCTTCCTTACATGTGGTAGCTTTCTTGCTTTGACTCGATGAGTCCCAAGTTTCTTATGCCGTAATTAAACAATTATCTCTTCCCAAGTGCTTATTCATGGAATATGAGTGGTTCAGCACAATCTTAAAGTGAGCCTATTTAGGATTTAGGATTTCCTTGGCCACTTTTGGTAGATATATTAGTTAAGGAGTTCGTTTTGTTCTGCCCTTATTTTACCTCATTAAAGTTTCAAGTAGTATTTGTTGTAGACAAAATAAGCTTGTTTATAGAAACATTCATGGCATGCATACCTGTATGAGTTATTTAAAAGGAAAACCCATCTGATTTTTTTACACTTCAAACTGATTTATATGCATGCAACAATTGGCCGAGAGCACCATTTTAGTTTTACTGAACTGTCAAATAATGTCTGTTCTCTTATAACCCAAAGCCTGATCCCAAGGTTGTGAATGCATGTGCTTCTTAGTATGAGTCTAAAAAGAAGTGCCTACTAAAGGGTGTGCTTTTTTTTGCAAAAAAAAATGATATAAAGGGTGTGCTAAATGTGAACATAAGTAACTTGGAAAATACCTATGTTTCTTAATACATCTCTCTATTTTGCATTGAATTTTAATTTATTATTTTTACAATTTTGCTAAAGCACATCTAGATGTGCTCTAAGTATTGTACATCTAAGTCCTATGCCATTCATTTTACGCTAAGATTCATGCAATCATTTTCTTTTGTCTTTTTTCCTTTTCTTTCTAGATTGATTGAGTCAATTAGATACACGAGAACTAGGGCACATCTAGACAGACTTAATTTGTTGAGTTGTAAAATTTAGGTTAACTTCTTATTACAAATGGTTCCAGTTTCTTATTTCTTACTGATACATAAAGAACATTGTTTAAATTCACTGGCATCTACTTTATAAACCGTTTGCTTGATCGGCATGCATGATATATACTTCCATCGCTGTACTGTACTGGCAATCTCTTCTATTTTCAACAATGCCAAACTACCAAATTGTTTGTTGGTCTTCATCTAGAATTCTTATGATTACTTTTTATATGTCTCTTTGGCATTGTTACTGTAATGACAAACAACCGCTTCCATTACTCTACTTCATGTATGTTCATGACTCTATCTTAGTTTTAACTATGTTCCATGCATTATACAAACATGCCTGAATAATATAAATTTTTCCCTTGGTGTTATCTCTGTTTCATGGCAACTGGTGTTTCCTCTATAGCAAACCAACACATTAATATTTTTTCTCCCATTACAATGCACGGGCTCTTTTTCTAGTAGTTATACATATTTGAAAGGTAGCAAGTTCATTACATAAACCAAAAGGCATACATCTATAAGCATAAGTTCAAAAAGGACAATGAAAGTAGTTTTCTCTTGATCGGCCTGTGATACAGGTATTTGAGAGAAACCAGAATATCCATCAAGAAAGCAAAAGTCACTACAAAAAAAGACACATCCGTGACATTTTGGGCCAAATGAATTTTTTCTGTCATAATTATGACACTTCTACGACGATAATTGTGACAAAACACGGTATCATCATAGATGTGGTGGGGTCCTACTTCTATGACAAAAAATCATGACAGAAAATGGGCTTTTCGTCCTGAGCGGGCCGGAGACGCAGCTGCATGACATTCTTTGGGCCGTCCATGACGGAAAAAACCGTGGTAGAAGCGAGGGCGAGGAAAATATCGGGGAGTTCCCGGTTACGGTGGCCGGTCGAGGGCCGAGCGATGCGCGTTTCTCTCGTACGTATGTGCGTGTGTGTGAGGCGTTGCACTCTAACTGAACCCGAGCGAGGCATTGGGCTCTAACTAAACCCGAGCGATTGCACTGCAGGCTACGCGTTACTGAACCCGAGCGATTGCACTGCAGGCTACGCGTTACCGAACCCGAGCGATCAATCGATGGCTGTTAACTGAAACCGGCTGCTAACTGAAGCCGATCGATGCTGCCTCTGGATGAACAGTGAGCGTTGTTGGGGGGTTTGGATGAACAGTTCCTGGTGGGGGTTGGATGAACAGGAACCCATGGTAGTAGAGGCCGTTGCCGCTGGATGAACAGTACCCCGATCGATCGAGCCGGTGGATGAACAGGACCCCGTGGAGGGCTGGATGAACAGGACCCCGTGGAGGGCTAGATGAACAGGACCCCGTGGAGGGCTGGTTGAACAGTAGCCGGTGGAGGGATGGTTGAACAGTAGCCGGTGGAGGGCTGGATGAACAGTAGCCCATGGAGGGGTGGTTGAACAGGATCCCCGTGGAGAAGCTGGTTGAACAGTAGCTGGTGGAGGAGCGCGCGGTGGAGGCTGGATGAACAGGAGCCCGTGGATGAACAGTCGCATGTAGAGGCTGGAGGAGGTCGACGGTGGATGAACAGTAGCCCTTGGAGGCTGGAGGAGGTCGGCGGTGGAGATGAACAGTATCCCATGGAGCCCCGTTTGTGGTACGCCACACCCCTCCTGATGAACATGACCCCCGTTTCGACTGTAGCGCTCCAACACAAGTCCGTTTCTTTTGTTTTGTGGTACGCCACACCCCTCCTGATCAACAGGACTCCGTTTCGACCGTAGAAGGTCCAAGAGAAGTCCGTTTCCTCCGTTTTGCGGTATGCCAGACCCCTCCCGATGAACAGGGCCCCGTTTCCACCGTTGTCAGTGTCAAAACCGGTGGATCTCGGGTAGGGGGTCGCGAACTATGCGTCTAAGGCGGATGGTAACAGGAGGCAGGAGACACGATGTTTTACCCAGGTTCGGGCCCTCTTAATGGAGGTAAAACCCTATGTCCTGCTTGATTTATTCTTGATGATATGAGTATTACAAGAGTTGATCTACCACGAGATCGGAGAGGCTAAACCCTAGAAGCTAGCCTATGGTATGATTGTATGTTGTCCTACGGACTAAAAATCTTCCGGTTTATATAGACACTGGAGGGGGCTAGGGTTACACAAGGTCGGTTACAAAGGAGGAGATATCCATATCCGTACCGCCTAGCTTGCCTTCCACGCCAAGTAGAGTCCTATCCGGACACGGGACGAAGTCTTCAATCTTGTATCTTCATAGTCCAACAGTCCAGCCAAAGGATATAGTCCGGCTGTCCGGAGACCCCCTAATCCAGGACTCCCTCAGTAGCCCCTGAACCAGGCTTCAATGATGATGAGTCCGACGCGCAGTGTTGTCTTCGGCATTGCAAGGCAGGTCCTCCTCCGGATACACCACAGAAGAGTTTGAATAAAAGGATAGTGTTCGACCCTGCAAAATACGTTCCACATACCACCATAGAGAGAATAACATTTCCACAAATCTAATCCGCTGACACGTTTTGGCAACATGACATCATGCCATGACTCGGTGATTATTCGAACCGTTTTTCTTTAACTAGCCCCGCACATAACGCGAGGCAGTTTCTTGACACGTCTTGTCAAAGTAGAGATCGTGTCCCCTTATTACGGGATTCTCATCAATACGGTCGTGGGCAACCCAACCGCGCCTAGGACTCCTAGATTTTAGGCAAGTCCCAAACGGCCACGAGGAGGATGCTTGATATTCACCCTCTTTATAAAGGGACAAGGCTTTTAATTTTTTCCTCCTATGCTCAATCGAATCGTTCCCCGCCCTCGAGTTCTAACACCCAAAGCCCATGTCATGTGCTTCGGACCTTCAATCATGTCCAGATCCAGCCTCCAGGGCCGGTGGATGCCCTCCTCCGTCACGGAAGAGGTTATCCAGAAGTTGAGGGAGGCAAGATACCCGACCGCCGAAGTTTCACAATGGCTGCCTGCCCGAGGGCAGGTCGTCCCTACTCCTGAACCCAATGAAGACGTCGTGTTCATCTCCCACTTCCTCCGAGGACTAGGCCTCACTCTAGATCCCTTCGTTAGGGGTTTGATGTTCTATTACGGGCTTGATTTCCACGAGCTAGCCCAGGATTACTTTCTCCACATCTCGGCATTTATTGTTGTATGTGAGGCCTTCCTCCACATTACCCCTCACTTCGACCTGTGGCTCAAGACCTTTGATGTGAAGCCGAAGACGGTCGAGGGGCAGTATGCAGCATGCGGAGGTGCATTAATAAGCAAGATTGCTGGAGCTCCGTGGCCAAAGGGTTCCTTTCCAGAGGAGTCCGGATTATGGCAACGGGAGTGGTTCTACATCACCGCTCCCAGAAGTTCCAAGTGGGTAGCTTCCCCCGCCTTTTGCTCGGGCCCTCCACCACAACTGATGTCATGGATCAGCAGGGGGCTGAGCTGGGGTCCAGCCAAGGATGTGCCCGTACTGCAGAGCCGCATCCGAGATCTCTTCGAGGGAGATTTTAGTTTGGTTATGGTAGTGCAAGTCATGCTGGTTCGTCAAGTCCATCCTTGCAAACGCCGGCCCCTCCGCTTGTGGGAATTCAACCCAGAAGGACCGCGCACTATTCAGAATTTCCTCGGCCTGACACACGAGGAGATGTACAAGTCATTCTTCGAACCCCAAATAGAGTGTCAGGACACCTCTGAGGACGTGGGCCTGAGCAACAACCGCACCGCAGCCCAAGTAAGTAATCCTCTAGTCGAACACACTGTCTTTCATTTATCACGACATCATTCTAAAGAATCGCTCTTTGACCAGGACTGGATAACAAAGGCAAAGATGATCCGGTGTTCGGCCCCCCTTCTCGAAGGCTTGGACAATCCGGTGCTGGAAAAGATGCTCGAGCCAGCACCTTGCCCGGTGCCCTCAAAGGAAGATGAAGGCGGGGGGGGGGGAACAAAGTGGGCGAAAGCGAGCCTCCACTGCTTCCTATTCCATCTGAGGGAACGAGCGCCTCCGTGAGGGAGGATAACCAAGGGAGGAAGAGGACTACCTCTGATGATCCGGAAACCAAGGTTTCCAAACAGGAGAAGAAAACTCCACCAGAGGGTCCTGCCTCGGAGGGTGCTCCTGTCGCACAAAGTCTGTGCGGGGATCAGCCCTCTAATGAGCTGTAAGTAATCAAAAAGTACTTAATAGCGAAGATATACTACCTTACTTCCGAGGGAGATAACCGAAGCATTTTATCTTGCAGTTCGGATCTGAGCCCTTCTCAACAAAGCTCGTCTTCTGGGGATCTTCTTCCGAAGATGATGGAGAGTGAAACGCCTCCCTCGGACTCCCTATCTCAAGAAGCGGGCGACCTTGAAGTGTCATCACGGAGAGTTTCTCCAGATCCGGCAAGGCCAGAAGGTAATCCCATGGTCACCCGAAGCCCTCAGTACCCGGCTCTTGAAGAGAGCAATCAAAAGAGTCCGGCACCATCTGTTATGTGGTCGGACATACTGACGGGTCTGTTAGAGCGAGCGACTATCTCAGAAGAGCACGTACATTAATGTGTACGGTGATTGAAAGGATTTCGTCCGCCGAAAACGGGTTGCATGAAGCCTTTATGAGTCTACTAACGGGCTTTGAGGTACGTGAAATGATATGCATTTGTGATGGTACCGCACATTTTCAGGCGTGCCCTGTGTAGATAGTAGTCCCGGAGACTCTGGTTGTCGTCAAGAACGGCGACGAACAGAGGATCATAGTCCCCGGTAATACCCAGACCGCCTTTATGTGCAGGTGTCCGAAGCTCCAGCGGCTAGCCGGACTGATGGGGTTGCCGAACTGAAGCGGCGACTGGATGCGGCGGATGCCGACATCAAGCTTGTTAACAAGTGGCTTGACGAGGCACAGGGTAGGTGATGTTTATAATGAAAGTCACATAGTAAGAGCAGCGTGATGCCAGTATCTTTAATATATTGTGACTGCAGATGGAGCTGCCACTATGGAGGCCCTGCGGGTGGAGCTTGCCCGAGCCAAGGAGCAAGCAAGGAGTAGTAATGCGGCCGCTTTGAAGGCAGCCGAAGAGTTGAGAGCCGAGAAGGCCGCGCATAGCGAGAGCAAGGAGAAAATGGCCAAAATGGTTGTGAAGTTAAAAGACACTGCCAACCGCTGCCAGTTTCTTGAAGAATAAAACCGGGCGAAGGCTACGGACCTCAAAAAGGCCACAATGGCGACCAAAGACACCCGCTCTGCAATGAGAGCGAAGAAGGAGGAACTGCGTGAAGCCGGGGACATTGTGGTTGGGAAACCCTTTATGCTGCGGAGGAAGTTCGGCGATCCGCAGTATGCCCCTCTGGATCGGCTGTGGAGTTCGGCCGACGCATATCTGGACTTAGCAGCGAGCGCTATCGATGCGGCCAAATACTTCCGAGATCAAACAGATCGTGAAGTGGACAAGCTGTTCTGGTCGCAATTTAACGTTCCAGAGCGCCCGCTTCCATTGACTGATCAGCTTGCCAAATGGGCCGAACTCAATAGATTGTTCGGACTCGCCATGAGGTCTGTCGTGGATCATCTGTGGCCGGAAAGGCCAAAGCCGAACAACTATTTTAGCTTGGTGCGGCAGTTCCTTGGTGCGGTGCCACACATTAATGCGATGAAGAGGTCGGCGTGCATAGAAGGCTCGCGGATGGCCCTTGCCCGTGTCAAAACATACTGGGCGGAGATGGATGCCACCACTGTCGTGGCGCAGGGTTTGGCCATAGGCCGAGTGGCTGCCGAGCACTATTTTGAAGAAGTTCTTGAGGGCGCTCGTTCGATAGAGGCCCAGTGCTCGAAGAATGTTATGTTTGAGTGACATGTATTCCCATTGTAAAAACAACGTTTTATTGAATTTATCAAGGATGTATTTATACTTTTGCCCAAAAGTATTGTGATGCCTCCTGTGCGGTCGTTTATGTATACATGTATATAACCTGAAAGATTGCAGTCATCGGCTTCAGCCCCCACACATATAATGCGGGGGTGTCCGCAGAAGACGTGTATTCACACTTAATCCAACATCTTGGTCCTATTAAGGAGGTGATAGCGCAGCGAACTAGGCAACCGGAATATAATGCTTTAACACTTTCACTTAGCCAGAGGAGTTTGACAGTGGGGCTACTACATAGCCCCTAGTGGCTCCGCACTCATCCGGATTCGGGGTGCGTTCATGCCTGGCCGGGAAACGGCCCTTCGTTAATGCGGAGGAATCCCAAAGATTCCAATAGGTCATCGAGTGGTTGACTAGTCTCACGCTATATCATGACAGTCAGTTTTTGGCTTTCTCTACTGAGGTGCTCGTCCGGATGAACCTGGGCACAATCGCAGTAGTTCTCCTGGTGCCGCCTTAGCCGATAGAGTGGAATGTAAGGCAACAAAACACAGGAGCCGGGCAAACCCAACATTTGATGAAAGACATGATTCAGAGCTGATGCATATAAGGCCAAACTCGCGACGCCGAACACTCCCTAAGGTATTCGGTCTTTATGGTGTAAACCGGGTCTAAACAGTACCCTTTGTAAGAAGCCCCTGGTGTCGAGGTACGTGCATTATTCTGGTGTGGCCACATGCCAAGACGTCAGCATCCTTCTTGATTATACTGAGAATCCGAGGGATGTAAATCAACTAGAGACAGTAAAAAAGGTTTACGCAGGGTCTTAATCTACAAAGAATCCTTGGAACGGGTCCCTGCTGCACGTCGGCGCCTATGTCTCCGTTGTGCCGTATCCTGGACGGGTGTAGCACGATGGTCATCTGAAAAAGAGAGGAACTTAATTGAAAAGTTGCCGTGCAAAGGTTAAGTGTACTAAACAAAAATATATAGTTCAAAATGAGTAAAGATGAGCCTTATTGCCACTTTTGCGCGCGTGTTGAGCCCCTTGTATTGTAATAGGGGTATAGCCATCAAACCTGTATTAATTACGTATAGCTACGCCGGACTCATCTAACCGCGTATGTGGTCTTAACGACCTGTCAAATGCTTGAGTTGGTGAGGCCGTTTAGTGTGCGGCAGCCAAGGCGGCCGCGCCATCTTCGGCACGCAAGGAGCGCTCAATATTTCCATTTACTGTAATGATGCCGCGTGGACCGGGCATCTTGAGCTTGAGGGAAGCGTAATGCGGTATTGCGTTAAAGCGAGCGAAAGCTTCGCGTCCGAGTAGTGCTTGATAGCCACTTTGGAATGGAGCGACGTGGAAAGTTAAATTTTCGCTGCGGAAGTTATCGGGGAAGCCGAATATAACCTCTAGTAGCAGGGAGCCCCTGCAATGAGCCTCCGGGCCTGGCGTTATTCCTTTAAAGGCGGCATTGCTGCGACAAATTTTTGTTGGGTCTATCCCCATTTTGCGGACTGTGTCCTGATATATCAGATTTAAACTGTTGCCGCCGTCCATCAGGACTCGTGTGAAGTGGTATCCGTCAACTATTGGATCTAAAACCAAGGCAGCCCATCCTGCACGCCGGATACTTGCCGAGTAATTCCGATGGTCGAAGGTGATCGGTTGGGACAACCAGTGTGGAGCTCCGCGGTGATAGGCCCTGGGGCATGTTTCTCTAAAGGTGCCGCGTTTCTCCCTTTTATTACGTGTAACACGTTGACTGTTTTGACTTCTGGTGGGAATTTCTTCTGTTCCCCTGTGCTTTGTTTGCGAGGCTCGTCCTCGTCTTCACTTGGTGTATCCTGCCCCTTGTGTTCGGCGTTGAGCTTGCCGGACTGTTTGAAGACCCAACATTCTCTGTGGGTATGATTTGCAGGTTTATCAAGGGTGCTATGGATCTGACATATTTGGTCCAGAATTTTGTTTAGGTTGGACAGTTCGTCTCTGCTGCCTTTGGAGGGCGGCTTCTGCTGACCTGGCCGAGAGCTTCTAAATCCGGCATTTACCGCCGTGCTCTTCGGGCTGTCTTCTTTATTCCGGCGCTTATTCTTGCTGCGTCGTGATTTCCCGTTTCCATCCCTGACTTCGGATGTACTTGGATCGCTGGTGCTACATCGAGCTAACCAGCTGTCCTTGCCCGTGCAAAAACGGGTCATGAGGCTTGTTAATGCTGCCATTGTTCTTAGCTTTTCTTGACCGAGGTATCTGGCAAGCCATTCGTCTTGAACGCTATGCTTGAAAGCTTCTAAGGCTTCGGCGTCCGGACAGTCGACTATTTGGTTCTTTTTAGTGAGGAACCTGTTCCAAAGTTTTCGGGCTGACTCTCTGGGCTGTTGAGTTATATGACTTAAATCGTCTGCATCCGGTGGTCGGACGTATGTCCCTTGAAAATTTGTTCGAAAGGCGTCTTCGAGCTCTTCCCAGCTTCCGATGGAGTTTTCGGGGAGGCTTTTAAGCCAATGCCGAGCTGGCCCTTTGAGCTTGAGGGGTAAGTGCTTGATGGCGTGGAGATCATCTCCTCGAGCCATATGGATATGGAGGATGTAGTCCTCAATCCAGACCCCAGGGTCTGTTGTTCCGTCGTACGCATCTATGATTACGGGTTTGAATCCCTCTGGAAATTCATGGTCCAGCACCTCGTCGGTGAAACATAGGGGGTGTGCGGCACCCCTGTATTTTTGTGTACCGTGGTGTTCGTATGTTTGTTGTGTTGCATTGTATGTTGGAGCGCGCTTGCGTGGTCCATAGATGGATCTGGTTGCGTCTTCCTTTTGATGCGAGCCCTTACACGGATCACGTACTGGTTTATGTGCGGCGTCGTTTGCCGCTTTATGTTGGCTATGAGGTCGTCTATCCGACCGGATGGCCATTTTATTTTTTAATTGTGGAGGATCTAAGGCCTCCTCATCAAATTCAGGTAGCAATTTTCGCTTAGGATAGCTCTTGGTGTGGCGATTACTGCCGTACTTCGCTGCCGTGTTGAGTACTTCACTCCATTTGATTTTGAGTGTGTCTTGTGCAGCCTTGAGCCTTTGCTTCTGTTTTTTCAGACTCCTCTCCGTGGAAATAAGCCTTTGGTGGGCATTATGTTGCTCCTGGCACCTGTCTGGTGTGGTGTCGTCCGGACTGTTATTTTCGACGAAGTCGGGTTGTTCGGTTTGATTCCCCGTGTTGCCCTGGTCGGTTGATGGTTCACCCTGCTCTATCGCTGGGTCTATATGATCATATTTTCTGCCGAGGTGGGATTTGGAGCGGCGTTTACGCCGCCGCTTTGACTGCTTCTCGAGGGAACAACCCTTCACTGCGTCCTTCCGTTCCCCGTTGTTGTTTTCTTTGGGTGTGTCCACCATGTATACGTCATATGATGAGGTGGCTGTCCAGTGCCCTGTGTGCAGTGGTTCCTCTTCGCCTCCCGCATCGTCGTCCATACCGTCGATGTCTTCAGAGTCGGAGTCAAGCATGTCGGTTAAGTCATCGATAGTGGCTACTAAGTGGGTGGTGGGTGGGCGGAGAATTTCTTCGTCATCCGCATCCCAATCCTGCTGGACGTAGTTCGGTCAGGACTCTCCTGACAAGGAGAGAGACCTTAATGAGTTCAGTACGTCGCCAAAGGGCAAGTGCTAAAAAATATCCGCGGAGGTAAACTCCATGATCGGCGCCCAATCGGATTCGACATGAACGGGCGCAGGCGGTTCGGAGTCCGTGGCCGGAGAAGGATCCGACAATTTGGCAACACGGCTCTCGTGAAGGGTAAGGTCGATATTTGGCTCGATCGCCGCAGAGGATACGGCCTCCATGGCGGGGTCTATCCACCCGTCCATGGATGGCGCAACTGGCTCCGAATTGAGGGTCGGAGCGGCTGCCGGTGCGATTTCTTGAACACTGTCCGATGGTAGAGCTAAATCGTACTCATCATGACCGTGTGGCGCACAAGGCAGGGGCTCGAATCCGTCGAAGATCAAGTCTCTGCGGATATCGACCGTGTAGTTTAAGCTTCCAAACCTGACTTGGTGGCTAGGGGCGTAACTTTCGATCTGCTCCAGATGGCCAAGCGAGTTGGCCCGCAGTGCGAAGCCACGGAACACAAAGATCTGTCGGGGGAGAAAAATCTCCCCTGGACTACTTCGCTATCGATGATCGTAGGAGCCATCAAGCCTAACAGCGACGACACAGAGGAACTCTCATTGAAAGCACCAATGTCGGTGTCAAAACCGGTGGATCTTGGGTAGGGGGTCCCGAACTATGCGTCTAAGGCGGATGGTAACAGGAGGCAGGGGACACGATGTTTTACCCAGGTTCAGGCCCTCTTAGTGGAGGTAAAACCCTATGTCCTGCTTGATTTATTCTTGATGATATGAGTATTACAAGAGTTGATCTACCACGAGATCGGAGAGGCTAAATCCTAGAAGCTAGCCTATGGTATGATTGTATGTTGTCCTACGGACTAAAAACCCTCCGGTTTATATAGACACCGGAGGGGGCTAGGGTTACACAAGGTCGGTTACAAAGGAGGAGATATCCATATCCGTACTGCCTAGCTTGCCTTCCACGCCAAGTAGAGTCCTATCCGGACACGGGACGAAGTCTTCAATCTTGTATCTTCATAGTCCACCAGTTCGGCTGTCCGGAGACCCCCCAATCTAGGACTACCTCAACCGTGGCCATCGAACACAAGGCCGTTTCCTCCGTTCTGCGGTACGCTTGGCCTCATTTCCATCACCTGTTCCGTGCAAGCCGGTTGGCTCCCGATGAACAACACACGTTCTGTTGACTCCTGATGAACACGACGCATTCCGTTGCCTCCCCATGAACACGACGACGATGTAGTTTCTCCGTTCTGACCCAGCCACAACCATGTAAATGAGCCCTGGCCATACATATGCGCGAGTAGGCGTTCGAGACCCCGCCCATATGTAAATACATGGCTGTATTTACTTTCTTGCACCCTGGCCACTGTACGTATGTGTACATGCTACGTGCGCGCTGAAGGAAATATGCCCTAGTGGCAATAATAAAGTTGTTATTTATATTTCCTTATATCATGATAAATGTTTATTATTCATGCTAGAATTGTATTAACCAGCAACTTAGTACATGTGTGAATACATAGACAAACAAAGTGTCACTAGTATGCCTCTACTTGACTAGCTCGTTGAATCAAAGATGGTTAAGTTTCCTAGCCATAAACACGAGTTGTTATTTGATTAACATGATCACATCATTAGAGAATGATGTGATTGACTTGACCCATTCCTTTAGCTTAGCACGATGATCATTTAGTTTGTTGCTATCGCTTTCTCCATAACTTATACATGTTCCTATGACTAGCTATGAGATCATGCAACTCCCGAATACCGGAAGAACACTTGTGTGCTACCAAATGTCACAACATAACTCGGTGATTATAAAGGTGCTCTACAGGTGTCTCCGATGGTGTTTGTTGAGTTGGCATAGATCGAGATTAGGATTTGTCACTCCGATTGTCGGAGAGGTATCTCTGGGCCCTCTCGGTAATGCACATCAATATAAGCCTTGCAAGCAATGTGACTAATGAGTTAGTTGCGGGATGATGCATTACGGAACGAGTAAAGAGACTTGCCGGTATCGAGATTGAACTAGGTATTGAGATACCGACGATCGAATCTTGGGCAAGTAACATACCGATGACAAAGGGAACAACATATATCGTTATGCGGTTTGACCGATAAAGATCCTCGTAGAATATGTGGGAGCCAATATGAACATCCAGGTTTCGCTATTGCTTATTGACCAGACTCGTGTCTCGGTCATGTCTACATAGTTCTCGAACCCGTAGGGTCCGCACGCTTAACGTTCGGTTACGATCAGTATTATGAGTTTATGTGTTTTGATGAACTGTAGGTTGTTCGGAGTCCCGGATGTGATCATGGGAATGATGAGGAGTCTCGAAATGGTCGAGACATAAAGATCGATAAATTGGAATCCTATGTTTGGACATCGGAAAGGTTCCGAGTGAGTTCGGGCATATACCGGAGTACCGGGGGGTTACCGGAACCCCATGGGGAGTATATGGGCCCTAATGGGCTTTAGTGGAGAGAGAGAGAGAGGCAGTCAGGGCAGGCCGCACTCCCCTCCCCCTCTGGTCCGAATTGGACTAGGAAGGGGGGGCAACGCCCCCCTTTCCTTCCTCCCTCTCTCCCCCTTCCTTCTCTCCTAGTCCAACTAGGGAACGGTGGGGGAATCCTACTCCTCCAGGGCGCGCCATAGAGGGCCGGCCCTCCCCCCTCCTCGACTCCTTTATATATGGGAGAGGGGGGTACCCCATAGACACACAAGTTGATCATTGATATCTTAGTCGTGTGTGGTGCCCCCTCCACCATAATCCACCTCGGTCATATCGTAGCGATGCTTAGGCGAAGCCCTGTTTCGGTAGCATCATCATCACCGTCATCACGCCATCGTGCTGACGAAGCTCTCCCTCGACACTCTGCTAGATCGTGAGTTCATGGGACGTCATCGAGCCGAATGTGTGTAGATCGCGGAGGTACCGTACTTTCGGTACTAGAATCGGTCGATCGTGAAGACATATGACTACATCAACCGCGTTGTCATAACATATGGTCTACGAGGGTACATAGAGAACACTCTCCTCTCTCATTGCTATGCATCACCAAGATCTTGCGTGTGCGTGGGAATTTTTTTGTAATTACTTCGTTCCCCAACAGTGGCATCCGAGCCAGGTTTATGCGTAGATGTTATATGCATGAGTAGAACACAAAGGAGTTGTGGGCGTGGGTATATACATATTTCTTGCCGTCACTAGTTGTTTGTTGATTCGGCGGTATTGTTGGATGAAGCGACCTAGACTGACATTACGCGTACGCTTACGCGAGACTAGTTCTACCGACGTGCTTCACACACAGGTGGCTGGTGGGTGTCAGTTTCTCCAACTTTAGTTGAATTGGATTCAATGAACATGGTTCTTTATGAAGATCAAAAAGCAATCACTATACTGCGTTGTGGTTTTTGATGCGTAGGTAAGAACGGTTCTTGCTCAGCCCGTAGCAGCCACGTAAAACTTGCAACAACAAAGTAGAGGATGTATAACTTGTTTTTGCAGGGCATGTTGTGATGTGATATGGTCAAGACATGATGCTAAATTTTATTGTATGAGATGATCATGTTTTGTAACACAGTTATCGGCAACTGGCAGTAGCCATATGGTTGTCGTTTTATTGTATGAAATGCAATCACCATGTAATTGCTTTAATTTATCACTAAGCGGTAGCGATAGTCGTAGAAGGAATAGTTGGCGAGACGACAAAGATGCTTCGATGGAGATCAAGGTGTCAAGCCGGTGACGATGGTGATCATGACGGTGCTTTGGAGATGGAGACAAAGGCACAAGCATATCACTTATATTGATTGCATGTGATGTTTATCCTTTATGCATCTTAGTTTGCTTAGTTCGGCGGTAGCATTATAAGATGATCTCTCACTAAATTTCAAGGTATAAGTGTTCTCCCTAAATATGCACCGTTGCTACAGTTCGTCGTGCCGAGACACCACGTGATGATCGGGTGTGATAAGCTCTACGTTCACATACAATGGGTGCAAGCCAGTTTTGCACACGCAGAATACTCGGGTTAAACTTGACGAGCCTAGCATATGCAGATATGTCCTCAGAACACTGAGACCGAAAGGTCAAGCATGAATCATATAGTAGATATGATCAACATAGTGATGTTCACCATTGAAAACTACTCCATCTCATGTGATGATCGGACATGGTTTAGTTGATTTGGATCACGTCACTTAGATGATTAGAGAGATGTCTATCTAAGTGGGAGTTCTTAAGTAATTTGATTAATTGAACTTTAATTTATCATGAACTTAGTACCTGATAGTATTTTGCATGTCTATGTTGTAGATAGATGGCCCGTGCTGTTGTTCCATTGAATTTTAATGCATTCCTAGAGAAAGCTAAGTTGAAAGGTGATGGTAGCAACTACACGGACTGCGTCCGTAACTTGAGGATTATCCTCATTGCTGCACAGAAGAATTACGTCCTCGAAGCACCGCTAGGTGATAAACCCGCTCCAGGAGAAATGCCAGATGTTGTGAACACCTGGCAAAGCAAAGCTGATGACTACTCGATAGTTCAGTGTGCCATGCTTTACGACTTAGAACCGGGACTTCAACGACGTTTTGAACGTCATGGGGCATATTAGATGTTCCAGGAGTTGAAGTCAATATTTCAAGCAAATGCCCGGATTGAGAGATATGAAGTCTCCAATAAGTTCTATAGCTGCAAAATGGAGGAGAATAGTTCTATCAGTGAACATATACTCAGATTGTCTGGGTACCACAACCACTTGACTTAGCTGGGAGTTAATCTCCCTGATGATAGTGTCATTGACAGAGTTCTTCAATCACTGCCACCAAGCTACAAGAGCTTCGTGATGAACTATAATATGCAAGGGATGGATAAGACGATTCCTGAGCTCTTCGCAATGCTAAAGGCTGCGGAGGTAGAAATCAAGAAGGAGCATCAAGTGTTGATGGTCAACAAGACCACCAGTTTCAAGAAAATGGGTAAAGGAAAGAAAGGGAACTTCAAGAAGAACAACAAGCCAGTTGCTGCTCAAGTGAAGAAACCCAAGTCTGGACCTAAGCCTGAGACTGAGTGCTTCTACTGCAAAGGGACTTGTCACTGGAAGCGGAACTGCCCCAAGTATTTGGCGGAGAAGAAGGATGGCAAAGGGAAAGGTATATTTGATATACATGTTATTGATGTGTACCTTACTAATGCTCGCAGTAGTGCATGGTTATTTGATACTGGTTCAGTTGCTAACATTTGCAACTCGAAACAGGGGCTACGGATTGAAGCGAATATTGTCTAAGGGCGAAGTAACGATGCATGTGGGAAATGGTTCCAAAGTCGATGTGATCGCCGTCGGCACGCTACCTCTACATCTACCTTTGGGATTAGTTTTAGACCTAAATAATTGTTATTTGGTGCCAGCGTTCAGCATGAACATTATATCTTGATCTTGTTTGATGCGAGATGGTTATTCATTTAAATCAAAGAATAATGGTTGTTCTATTTATACGAGTAATATCTTTTATGGTCATGCACCCTTGATGAGTGGTCTATTTTTACTAAATCTTGATAGTAGTGATACACATGTTGATACTTCCTCCGTCCGAAAAAGCTTGTCCCTGAAATGAATGTATCTAGCACCAAGTTAGTGCTAGATACATCCATTTAAGAGATAAGCTCGGGACATAATTTTCCGGACAGAGGGAGTAGTATTGAAGCCAAAAGATGCAGAGTTGATAATGATAGTGCAACTTATTTGTGGCACTGCCGTTTAGGTCATATTGGTGTAAAGGGCATGAAGAAACTCCATTGTGATGGACTTCTGGAATCACTTGATTATGAATCACTTGGTACTTGCGAACCATGCCTCATGGGCAAGATGACTAAAACTCCGTTCTCCGGAACAATGGAGCGAGCAACAGAGTTATTGGAAATCATACATACTGATGTATGTCGTCCAATGAACATTGAGGCTCGCGGCGGATATCGTTATTTTCTCACCTTCATAGATGATTTGAGAAGATATGGGTATATCTACTTAATGAAACTTAAGTCTGAAACATTTGAAAAGTTCAATGAATTTCAGAGTGAAGTGGAAAATCATCGTAAAAAGAAAATAAAGTTTCTACGATCTGATCGTGGAGGAGAATATTTGAGTTACGAGTTTGGTCTTCATTTGAAACAATGCGGAATAGTTTTGCAACTCACTCCACCCGAAACACCACAACGTAATGGTGTGTCCGAACATCGTAATCGTACTTTACTAGATATGGTGCGATCTATGATGTCTCTTACTAATTTAGCGCTATCGTTTTGGGGCTATGCTTTAGAAACGGCTGCATTCACGTTAAATAGAGCACCATCTAAATCCATTGAGACGACACCTTATGAACCGTGGTTTGGCAAGAGACCCAAGTTGTCATTTATTAAAGTTTGGGGCTGCGATGCTTATGTGAAGAAGCTTCAACCTGATAAGCTTGAACTCAAATCGGAGAAATGTGTCTTCATATGATACCCAAAGGAGACTATTGGGTACACCTCCTATCACAGATATGAAGGCAAGATATTCGTTGCTAAGAATGGATCCTTTCTAGAGAAGGAGTTTCTCTCGAAATAAGTGAGTGGGAGGAAAGTAGAACTTGACGAGGTAATTGTACCTTCTCCCTTATTGGAAAGTAGTTCATCACTGAAATCAGTTCCAATGATTGCTATACCAGTAAGTGAGGAAGCTAATGATGATGATCATGAAACTTCTGATCAAGTTACTACCGAACCTCGTAGGTCAACCAGAGTAAGATCCGCACCAGAGTGGTACCGTAATCCTGTTCTGGAAATCATGTTACTTGACCATGATGAACCTACGAACTATGAGGAAGCGATGATGAGCCAGGATTCCGCAAAATGGCTTGAGGCCATGAAATCTGAGATGGGATCCATGTATGAGAACAAAGTATGGACTTTGGTTGAATTTCCCAATGATCGGCAGGCCATAGAGAATAAATGGATCTTCAAGAAAAGACTGACGCTGACGGTAATGTTACTGTCTACAAAGCTCGACTTGTTGCAAAAGGTTTTCGACAAGTTCAAGAAGTTAACTACAATGAGACCTTCTCAACCGTAGCGATGCTTAAGTCTGTTCGAATCATGTTAGCAATTGCCGCATTTTATGATTATGAAATTTGGCAAATGGATGTCAAAACTGCATTCCTTAATGGATATCTTAAAGAAGAGTTGTATATGATGCAACCAGAAGGTTTTGTCGATCCAAAAGGTGCTAACAAAGTGTGCAAGCTCCAGCGATCCATTTATGGACTGGTGCAAGCCTCTCGGAGTTGGAATATACGCTTTGATAGTGTGATCAAAGCATATGGTTTTATACAATCTTTTGGAGAAGCCTGTGTTTACAAGAAAGTGAGTGGGAGCTCTGTAGCATTTCTGATATTATATGTAGATGACATATTGTTGATCGGAAATGATACTAAATTTCCGAATAACATAAAAGGATAATTGAATAAGAATTTTTCAGTGAAAGACCTCGGTGAAGCTGCTTATATATTAGGCATCAAGATCTATAGAGATAGATCAAGACGCTTAATCAGACTTTCACAAAGCACATACGTTGATAAAATTTTGAAGAAGTTCAAAATGGATCAAGCAAAGAAAGGGTTCTTTCCTGTGTTACAAGGTGTGAAGTTGAGTTAGACTCAATGCCCGACCACTGCAGAAGATAGAGAGAAAATGAAAAATGTTCCCTATGCTTCAGCCATAGGCTCTATCATGTATGCAATGCTGTGTACCAGACCTGATGTGTGCCTAGCTATCAGTCTAGAAAGGAGGTACCAAAGTAATCCATGAGTGCATCACTGGACAGCGGTCAAGAACATCCTGAAATACCTGAAAAGGACTAAGGATATGTTTCTCGTATATGGAGGTGACAAAGAGCTCGTCGTAAATGGTTACGTCGATGCAAGATTTGACACTGATCCGGATGACTCTAAGTCACAAACCGGATATGTGTTTTTATTAAATGGTGGAGCTGTCAGTTGGTGCAGTTCCAAGCAGAGCATCATGGCGGGATCTACGTGTGAAGCGGAATACATAGCTTCTTCGGAAGCAACAAATGAAGGAGTCTGGATGAAGGAGTTCATATCCGATCTAGGTGTCATACCTAGTGCATCGGGTCCAATGAAAATCTTTTGTGACAATACTGGTGCAATTGCCTTGGCAAAGGAATCCAGATTTCACACAAGAACTAAGCACATCAAGAGATGCTTTAATTCCATCCGCGATCAAGTCAAGGAGGGAGACATAGAGATTTGCAAGATACATACGGATCTGAATGTTGCAGGCCCGTTGACTAAGCCTCTCTCACGAGCAAAACATGACCAGCACCTAGACTCCATGGGTGTTAGAATCATTACGGTGTAATCTAGATTATTGACTCTAGTGCAAGTGGGAGACTGAAGGAAATATGCCCTAGAGGCAATGATAAAGTTGTTATTTATATTCCCTTATATCATGATAAATGTTTATTATTCATGCTAGAATTGTATTAACCGGAAACTTAGTACATGTGTGAATACATAGACAAACAAAGTGTCACTAGTATGCCTGTACTTGACTAGCTCGTTGAATCAAAGATGGTTAAGTTTCCTAGCCATAGATATGAGTTGTCATTTGATTAACGGGATCACATCATTAGAGAATGATGTGATTGACTTGACCCATTCCGTTAGCTTAGCACGATGATCGTTTAGTTTGTTGCTATTGCTTTCTCCATAACTTATACATGTTCCTATGACTTTTAGATTATGCAACTCCCGAGTACCAAAAGAACACTTTGTGTGCTACCAAACGTCACAACGTAACTGGGTGATTATAAAGGTGCTCTACAGGTGTCTCCGATGGTGTTTGTTGAGTTGGCATAGATCGAGATTAGGATTGGTCACTCCGATTGTCGGAGAGGTATCTCTGGGCCCTCTCAGTAATGCACATCAATATAGGCCTTGCAAGCAATGTGACTAATGAGTTAGTTGCGGGATGATGCATTATGAAATGAGTAAAGAGACTTGCTGGTAACGAGATTGAACTAGGTATTGAGATACCGCCGATCGAATCTCGGGCAAGTAACATACCGATGACAAAGGGAACAACGTATATCGTTATGCGGTTTGATCGATAAAGATCTTCATAGAATACACTACAAAAAAAAGACACATCCGTGACATTTTGGGCCGAACGAATTTTTTTCTGTCATACATATGACACTTCTATGATGATAATTGTGACAAAACCCGATATCATCATAGATGTGGTGGGCTCCTACTTCTATGACAAAAAATCATGACAGAAAATGGGCTTTTTGTCCTAGGCGGGCCGGAGAGTCAGCTGCATGACATTCTTTGGGCCGTCCATGACGGAAAAACCATGGTAGAAGCGAGGGGGAGGAAAATTTCAGTGAGTTCCCGGTTACGGTGGGAGGTCGGGGGCCGAGCGATGCGCGTTTCTCTCGTACACGTACGCGCGTGTGTGCGAGGTGTTGGCTCTAACTGAACCCGAGCGAGGCGTTGGGCTCTAACTGAACCCGAGCGATTGCACTGTAGGCTACGCGTTACTGAACCCGAGCGATCGATCGATGGCTGTTAAGTGAACCCGATCGAGCGATTCCTTCACTACTGCTGCTAACTGTAGCCGATCGATGGGATGAACAGTGAGTGTTGCGGGGGGGGGGGGGGTTGGATGAACAGTGAGCGGTGGCATTGCCTCTGGATGAACAGGACCCCATGGTGTGGTGGAAGACTGGATGAACAGTAGACGGTGGAGGGGTGCCTGTGGAGGGGTGGATGAATAGGACGCCGTGGTGTGGAGGGCTGGATGAATAGTAGATGGGGGAGGGGTGGTTGAACAGGACCCCGTGGTGTGGAGGGCTGGATGAACAGTAGACGGTGGAGGGGTGCCCGTGGAGGGGTGGTTGAACAGGACCCCGTGGTGTGGAGGGCTGGATGATCACTAGACGGTGGAGGGGTGGTTGAACAGTAGCCGGTGGACTAGCGCGCGGTGGAGGCTGGATGAACAGGAGCCCGTGGAGGCTGGAGGAGGTCGACGGTGGAGATGAACAGTATCCCGTGGAGTCCCGTTTTGCGGTACGCCACACCTCTCCCGATGAACAGGACCCCCGTTTTGACCGTAGTGCTCCAACACAAGTTCGTTTCCTCTATTTTGCGGTACGCCACACCCCTCCCGATCAACAGGACCCCCGTTTTGACCGTAGGAGGTCCGTTTCCTCCGTTTTGCGGTACGCCAGACCCCTCCCGATGAACATGATCCCGTTTTGAACATGGCCGGTCGAACACAAGGCCATTTCCTCCATTTTGCGGTATGCTAGGCCTCGTTTCCATCGCCTGTTCCGTCCAAGCCCTCCTGATGAACATGACGCATTCCGTTGCCTCCCCATGAACACCACGCATTCCGTTGCCTCCCCATGAACACGACGCATTCCGTTGCCTCCCGATGAACATGACCACGCATCCCGTTCCGACCCAGCCGGTTGGCTCCCACGCGTTCCGTTGCCTCCCGATGAACACGACGCATTCCGTTGCATCCCGATGAACACGATGCATTCCGTTGCCTCCCCATGAACACGACGCATTCCGTTGCCTCCCCATGAACACGACGACGACGCTGTTTCTCCATTCCGACCCAGCCATATACACGAGCCCTGGCCGTACGTATGCGCGAGTAGGTGTTCGAGACCCCGCCCGTATGTACACATACGTGGCCGTATTTTATTTCTTGCATCCTGGCTGCTGTATGTACATGTACATGCTACGTACGACACGTGCGCGCCTCTACTACGACACGTGCGCGCCTCTACATCGACCAGTATGTACGTACACGTTCGCGACCAGAATGACAACGCTACGTACGCTTCGACCAGGTGGGTCCCGACTGTCACGCACTTCCTTGCCTGCGAAGATGTAGCTGGTGGGTCCCAGCAGTTAGGGGGCGAATCGTTTTTTTGCCCGGACACACTTCCTTGCGTGCGATGATGTAGCTGGTGGGTCCCAGCAGTCAGGGGGAAACGTTTTTTTCGTGAAATACGGTGGCCCGTCCGGTGGGTCCCGCTGTTAGGTGGAGGAATAATTATTTTGCACGTAATAAGGAGGCACTTCCTTGCTGCGGCCATGGACCCAGCTGTCAGCCTCTCCACGTACAGTCCACGTCCGATGGAAGCCGTTCCTTGACCATGTTGACCACGCCGCGCCGAGAGCACCAGGGCGGTGGACGACGGCGAGGCCTAGGAAGGGGACGACGCGGAGCCGGGGAAGACGCGGCAGTGGATGCCCACGCGTAGAGGAGTACGAGGGTTCACTGGTTCGCTGCAATGTGAATCTGCCGTCGCCGCAGAGTAACAGGGGGTGTGGGTGGGTAGAGGGATGGCCTGGCCAGCGGTGGGAGTAGTAGGGGGCGGTGAGGCCTCTGCCGCATCGCAGCCGGCCACGGGAGGCAGGAGCACGAGGCACGACCGGCGCTGGTTTGGGCGGCTGGAGCAAGAAGACCAGAGGTTGAAGAAGCACTACGGCCGTTGGGTGGACATCGTACGGTCACCGGAGCTAGAATCATGCATATTGACTAAGTTGACAAAGCCCTCCGTCCCCGTCAACTTAGTAGGCCCACAAGTCAGCCTCCCACCAAGGTGGGTCCCAGCTAGTAGGGGGGTATTCATTTTTTTGAGCTGTCAGCGGCGGTAACGTTTTTTTTCGCAAAATACAAAGGCGCTTTCGGTGGGTCCCTGATGTGAGGTGAAGGAATCATTATTTTGCGCGTAATAAGGAGGCATTTCCTTGCATGCGGCCGTGGACCCAGCTGTCGGCCTCTCCACGTACAATCCACTTCAGATACATGTCGGTCGTTGACCATGTTGACCAGGCCGCGCCGAGAGCACCAGGGCGGTGGAAGACGGTATGGCCTAGGAAGGGAACGACACGGAGGCAGGGAAGACTTGGCAGTTGTTTCCCATGCGGAGGGGAGTACGACTGTACGAGGGTTTACTGGTTCGTCTGCCGTCGCCGGAGAATAACAGCAGGTGTGGGTGAGTAGAGGGATGGCTAGGCCAGCGATGGGAGTACGGTGGGGCGGTGAGGCCTGTGCGGCAGCACAGCCGGCGGCGGAGAGGAGGGAGCAGGCAGTCCCGCCGACGCTTGTTTGAGCAGCTGGAGCAGGAAGAGCAGAGATTGAAGAAGCATGACGGCCATTCGATGGACATCCAACAGTCACTGCTTGTGCATCAACCTTTTTTTAGGAAAGCCTCAAATCTGTGGAAAACAGCATACAACCCATCTGCCATTATTTCTAATAATTTATAGCGCATTTGCTAATTCTTAAGGTTTTTTTGGAGCCCATATTCTTTTTGTTAGCATTACAGCCCATATTGTGGCCACGGTAAAAAATTAACGAAATTTTGCATATTTCGGTGCGGTCCAAACTGTGTTTAATCCCGAAATTTCGACTCACATTCAAACTGATTTTAAAAATAAATGTATATCAATATAAAATCCAACAAATTCTCCACGCATAAAAATTAATGTAATTTAAAATCTCGAAATGAAAAAAAAGATATTTTAAACTAATTGCCAGTTTGATGTGTTCTAAAAATGTACAGCTCATTTCTCATTACTGTTGGGCCATTTTCTCGGCCAGCCGAATGAAGCTCTCCTTGTGTTGAAAGATTTGCAGCCCAACAGGCCTGACAAAGCGACTTACTTGGCAAATCACAAAAAAACTGGGTTGTGGCCGTGGACCCAGCTGTCAGCCTCTCCACGTACAGTACTCTTCCGATGGAAGTCGGTCGTTGACCACATTGACCACGCCGCGCCGAGAGCACCAAGGCGGTGGACGACGGCGAGGCCTAGGAAGGGGACGACGCGGAGCCAGGGAAGATGCGGCAGTGGATGCCCATGCAGAGAGGAGTACGAGGGTTCACTGGTTCGGCTGCGGCGTGAGGCTGCCGTCGCCACAGAATAACAGGGGATGTGGGTGAGTAGAGGGATAGCATGGGCCAGCGGTGGGAGTAGTAGGGGGCGGTGAGGCCTCCGCGGCATCATAGTCGGTCAGGAGAGGCAGGAGCACGCGGCACGACCGGCGCAACTTTGGGCGGCTGGAGCAAGAAGACCAGAGGTTGATGAAGCACTACGGCCGTTGGATGGACATCGTACGGTCACTGGAGCTAGAATCGTTCATATTGACTAAGTTGACAAAGCCCTCCATCCTCGTCAACTTAGTAGGCCCACAAGTCAGCCTCCCACCAGGTTGGGTCCCACCTAGCAGGGGGAGTATTCATTTTTCTGTGCATAATAAGGAGGCACTTCCGGTGGGTCTGAGCTGACAGCGGGGGGGGACGTTTTTTTCGCGAAATACGGTGGTCCGTCCGGTGGGTCCCAGCAGTCAGGGGCAAACGTTTTTTTCACGAAATACGGTGGCCCGTCCGGTGGATCCCAGCAGTCAGGGGGGAAACATTTTTTCTGCGAAATACTGGTAGCCTGTCCGGTGGGTCCCTGCTGTCAGGTGGAGGAATAATTATTTTGCGCGTAATAAGGAGGCACTTCCTTGCGGCTGCCGTGGACCCAGCTGTAAGCCTCTCCACGTACAGTACTCTTCCGATGGAAGTCAGTCGTTGACTACATTGACCACACCGCGCCGAGAGCACCACGGCGGTGGACGACGGTGAGGCCTAGGAAGGGGACGACGCAGAGCCTGGGAAGATGCGACAGTGGATGCCCACGCGGAGAGGATTACGAGGGTTCCACTGGCTCGGCTGCGGTGTGAGGCTGCCGTCGCCACAGAATAACAGGGGGAGTGGGTGAGTGGAGGGATGGCCTGGCCAGCGGTGGGAGTAGTATGAGGACGGTGAGGCCTCCGCGGCAGCACAGCCGGCCACAGGTGTCAGGAGCATGCGGCACGACCGGCGTTGCTTTGGGCGGCTGGGGCAAGAAGACCAGAGGTTGAAGAAGCACTATAGCCGTTGGATGGACATCATTGACCACGCCGCGCCGAGAGCACCAGGGCGGTGGACGATGGTGAGGCCTACGAAGGGAACGACACGGAGCTGGGGAAGACACGGCAGTGGCTGCCCATGCGGTGGAGAGTACGAGGGTTGACTGGTTTGGCTGCGTCGCCGGAAAATAACAGGAGGTGTGGGTGAGTAGAGGGATAGACAGGCCAGGGATGCGAGTATGATGGGGCCGTGAGGCCTTCCCGGCAGCACTGCCGACCACGGGAGGCGGGTGCAGGCGGTTCTGACGGCGCTGGTTTGGGCGGCTGGGGCAGGAAGATCAGAGACTGAAGAAGCACGATTGCCGTTAGATTGACATCTAACAGTCTGACGCTGGTAGAGTCGATTGTTGACTAAGTTTCTTTTTTGAGAAACCTTGTGTACGCATGAACTTAGTAGGCCCACAAGTCAGCCTCCAAATCTGTGGCAGACAACATAAAGCCCATTTGCTATTTTTTATAATTTGCAGCCCATTTGCTAATTCTTAAGTAATTTATTACAGCCCATTTTCTGCCCAGGACCATGGTCAAAAATTCCAACCTTATTTTGCATATTTTGGTGGAGTCCGAACTGTTGTAATCCCGAAATGATAAACATTTTTTAAGAACTTATTGATTTTCCAAAAAAATCGTTTTGTTTTTGCAAGCAAATAAGACGTGGGACAATTTAGTTGGTTTAAGGAAAAACCAGTGGTAAAAAAATCAGCGCTGGGTGGGAAAAACAACAAAAATAAGGATGTAAATATGAAAAGGGAATTTTATGTGTTTTCAATATAATGATACGTGTATATGAACTAGTAAAACTATAGGTAGAGATTAGAAAACGGATGTAGGACATGCATTTCAAGAGGAAAATAGAACTAGGCTGTGTGTTTGATTCAGTAAAAAAAACTGCCTGCGGATGTTGTAAGACAAAATTTAACTAACGCTGGCGGGCCAGAGGCCAGTAGATACCTGCTGGATCTTTGTGCCCCGTTGTCGTCATGGGCTGGGACTGTTAAAAACAAAACAACCCTGGGCAATCTACAGCCCAGTTGAAACTTGCTCGATCTGAAAAAATATACGTGCTCAATAAACGAGAGAATTTTGCATGTACAGACTGATAACTGGGATGCAGCACGGATATTGTTTTTCTATCGTGATAATAAGTGCATGCACTTGTTTCGAAAAAATTGGAGAACTGGGAATTCGAACGACGGGTGCTTATGCTACCCATCAAATAAAAATCAGGTGCCTGAAAATTCGTTTCGAAACAAATGATTCAGCTTTATATCCATGTCGACCCTCGACATGATGGTTGGAAGCAAATGCAAGTTCATACCAAAAGATCGTTAACAACAATACCAACTTGCGGACGACAAGGTAGTACAACTACCAATACCAAACTAACTTATAATCTTTTTACTCCTGGCCCTAGTGTTTGTCTGGTAGAAAATCTTGCAGAGGACCAGCTCCCGCTCCTTCTCTTGCTCCAGGTCCCCGAGGTGGCACTAGTGCATCACCCAGTTGGTCCTCTGCTGGTCGAAGTTCTTGTTGGTGTGCAGCACCAGAACCCTTTTTGCTGCCCGTCTGCCGGCCGTTGACCATCACCGGCAAGTTATTGCCGGTCTTGTGCCACATCGCGTGCATGCCGCACTCCGACTGTATCTTGCAACATGTCCACGCGCCCCTTTTGAACGCCCTGGAATTGCGCTGGAAGAAATGCTTCCTTAGGCCACTCAGTGTGATACCTGCAGTATTGTGGAATACATGTTTTAGTGTACCTAGTTGGCATTTTCATAACATCTTTGGCATGTTGCAGTCACTTGTTTCACTTTTTATTAACTGTCAAATTGTAATTGCTTCACCAGGTCTGCGTCTAAAAAGAAAAATAGAGCTATAAACAAAGGAATATGTTTGTGCAAGTAGACGGCCGATCGGTGTCTTACCTAGAAGTTTCTCAGGTTGGGTGTAACATATGTCGTGCTCGCTGTCGATGGTTGGTATGAACAAATCGATGAGAGACTGAAATCTCGCGCTGTCAGCACTCACTTTGGCCTCAAGGTGCTCGATCAGCTCCTGATCCGTGGGATCGAACTTGACGCCGGCCAGCAGCACGGGCCAATCCTTCTTCGACTTGCATCGGTAACTCCAGTTATATGGTACTCAATGTATGATCAATCGACTGTTTTAAGTGAATGATGAAAGATTTCGACAGATAAGTGGTACTCCAAATCTGAAGTCTAGAATACCCGAACACGCCACCGGGATTCTTGTGTCACCTCACACGCAGCGTGTTGTCGTGTCAATTCAATGTGTGAACATGATGAATAATTTGACCGACGTATACTAGTACTGCTACTGTACTACTTACTAGTCGTATTTAGTGTCACGATTTATACATAGGTTTTACTAACAAGTACGCACTTGAAGCCTAACTGATATATATATATATATATAGTGTTACTATTCATCACCCAGGATGCAGAATAAGTTATTCTTCACCCGAGGTAATCTTACGATTATTTCGTAATTAAATTACATTTGCAATTTAAATAGTCACATCTCTATAGATTCATTACGTAAAATTTGGCATAAGAAAATAAAAATATAGGTCATAAGACAAGAAAATTTGCACTTTATGTGTATTTTACACTATGTTTTTACGTTTATAATTTTACATAACATAAAATATTTTTTACAACAATTATATATTTTCTTATGGTCTCTTTTTACGTCAGAAATAAGATAAAACTTACGGAACGTAAAAACACGGGGCATTGATGGTTAAATAGAGGGGGGTGAAGAATAACTATTCCTCACCCAGGGTGACGAATAGCGCGACCCTATATATATATATGTGGCTTCTGCACAACATCTCCATCATCATTATCAGTACATCCTACGCAGGTGAGTTAGGATGCACTTGATCCCAGGAAGGTATCTATCCTTCAAACCAGAGGAGTGCTTCAAACTAACAACAGTGCATAATATCCAACAAAA
Source organism: Triticum aestivum (assembly GCF_018294505.1). Classification (NCBI taxonomy): domain Eukaryota; kingdom Viridiplantae; phylum Streptophyta; class Magnoliopsida; order Poales; family Poaceae; genus Triticum; species Triticum aestivum. The sequence goes on along the minus strand of NC_057809.1, from coordinate 499,651,253 downwards.
GAGGGTCGTGCTACAGCAGCAGAATACATGGCTCAGTCTAGATATCAGCATGAATCAAGTTGTGCATATTTGCTGTTGGCATGAACCACATCGCCGCATGTCGGGTTTGCAAAAGCCATCCATCGCATGGAAGCTTGATGCCTTTCACACACTGAAGATTATCTGGCAACAAGCTGTGTGGACGAATCTCTGGATATGGTGATTCAAGAAACCCATGGTATGATGTGTAAACACAGCCCCCCTCGCGAATGGAAGTTGCATAGCACAGTAATCATCACCGGTGATATGATCGATGATTGGTTGGATGATCAGATAATTGAGCCCGAGGAACAAGGAGTGGTTGCCGAGGCTGTAAACCCGCCTCCAGTTGAATACGCCTGGCCCAACGGAGCTGGGATCTTTCTCAAACACGAAGCAGCCATAGCCATCAATGTCACGAACGCCCCACACATTGTACTGCATGTGGTTTAATGTAATGGTTTGGTCAATTTGGTATGTGCGAATGAGCATCAAAGGACCGCCGTCAGCTGAACGAGCGATAAACCACCACCCATCGGCTAGTATGATTCCAGGTCCTGGAATCATGAAGGCCAGCGCATTTGCGTCTGCTACAACAATTCAAATTGGAGACCAAAAGGACAACAATAAACAATCATGTTCAGAGTATGTGTGGAATTAAGATTATTATAATAGTGACACATATCATAGACAGAGAATTGCAATGCCGTGGTCATAATCATACCCCAAGTTAAAAAAAGCCAATGGCTTTCATATTCTAGCAATATGTCATGGTTCAAACATCATGTAACAATGAGAGGAAAACAGCTATGACAGCGCCTACTCATATTCTACTATAGCACTTACTACTACTGTTCTCATATCAACTCTAAGCAATAACATGCGTTGTTATAAAAATCTTGTAAACGAGAGAAACATATAGCAATCATGATGTTATGCTCATAATATGTATTCTAACAATCATTAGATGCCAATTGTTCTCATATCAACTCTAACAATAACATGTGTGGTCATAAAAATCTAGGAAATGAGAGGAACATATAGCAATGATGTTGTTATAGACATGCTATGCATTCTAAATTTGTAACAAATGAACAGGCAGTCGTATTCATAAGGTAAAGATGAGATGAGATAAAACAATTACACGACGATAGATTCCACCAATATAGGTAGCCAATCTGTGCATCGATGATGCCATCATGCACTATAGCATCAGACAGAAATGTTTCCTCAACAGGATTGATGATGAGCCATAACCATGTATGGCGACCGGATTCTAGATAGACTAATCCCTTGTTGAACAAGGCAATGAGCTTGTAATCCATGTAGTCTTCTGATGGTGTGGGCACTTCGCAGATTACAACTTTCTGCAAACAGAGGTCGAGCCAAAAGCTTGACGCGTCTCGTGCGTAGTAGGCAGGAGTGTCCAGTGGGCCACAAGGCTCGATGGCGGCGGTATCCAACGATGGAAGGGTGATCTCTCGCTGGGTGTAGATATCCACGAGACGCCACAGACTACCGATGTGGTGGATGAGGATGATCCAGTTGGCCTTCATGCCTGCCCAGTAGTGGCCGCGCATGAAGGACAGGTGGACGGGTAGTGGTAGCATGTCGAGGGGCACCACGGCAACCTCCGTAGGATCGTCAAGTCAGTGTCTGGGCCACCTGCGAGGATCGGGCATCAACAAGCAGGGTGTCTTGAAAAGAGCCGGCCAGTTGCAGAAGAGTAGACGGGGCAAAGACACCGAGCATGCGGCCAGATGGACGTTGCTGAGTAGGTCCATACGAGTACAGATCTGTTCCAAGAGAACATCGGGGAGGGAATTCCAATCGCGGCTCTGCGTGTCAGTCGGTTCTGCCATTGGGGTTTTCTGTGCCTACGAGCCAGCGGGGAAGTGGATTCGGGTGGGCGAGCGAAGAAGCTTCTCCTCGTGTGGCCGAGCAGTGAGCGGGGGGATATGGTACGCGTGAGCTACCAAGGAAGATGGCGCGGGCGGGCGAGCAGTGAGCGGGGGTAAATGGTGTGCGCTCGACGATGGGGAAGAGAGGAGGAAGAAGAGTAGAAGACGGGGAAGAAAGTGCATTCAATCTCAATTCTACTACTCCCTCTGTCTAGGTGTGTAAGTCACCTTACGAAAACCAAATAATCCCAAAACACTTAGGCACCGTACATTAACTCCCTTCTCGTTTTTTGTTTTGTGGCATATCAACCAATAAGATATGTGGGCTGTGCATGCTTTCAATGACTTGAGACTACCAAACATAACCGACTGATTTAGTAACACCAACATGCTGGTTTAGCTTATTAATTACGTGTCCCATCTGCTGCAGTGTGTATTGTCACTTCACTGCGAAGACTAGTTGAATAGTTCTCTCTAACCGAGATGGGGAATAAATGGATCGTGAGGACTTCCTTTCTACAGTATCCCTATGCCTCTATGCTCACTTCACTCATTTTGGTCCGTACCTAGTCACTTGTTGAAATCTATAGCCAAATGGACATGTCAATGGGAGGGAGTAAGCCCCATGCATGCATGCATGCAACATGCAACACTCACACGTACACATGGACGCACGCAACACTCACGCACCCATGCGACACACAGCACACGACGCAACACACACGCTCACGCTCAAGTGCTCAACCTACTCCCTACGCCCGTGAAAGACTGTACATTTAGAGATTTACACATTGACAAGGGCATAATTAACCCCCAAAAGTAGTAGACTTATGTGTGCATGCGACCATTGAGATAAGAAGATTAAATGAAGGCCATTGCATGCTGTAATTAAGGATAGACATGTATCCTATACCTACATCACAAGTTGGTGCATTAGTCAATCAATATCGATTTAGATTAAAGGCTAAACACATTGGAAGTGTTGATGTACATCATGTAGTACACTCTTTGTTGGAAGACCGAGGGAGGACACGTGCATGCACTCTCATACACAGCCAGGGCGGTTCACGCGCAAGGGTTGGACTCGTGTCGCACCTGCGTAAAGTTTTGTTTAACTGATTTCTTTGCTCTGCCAACTGATAGGTGGGACCCAGAAACCAGGTGACAATTTAACCAGTCAACAAAGTGCCACGTCGACTATGTGGCCGGTCAGTAGGGTGCAATACGGTGCTCTACGATGAGCTAGTGATCGCATAATCGCCGCAAAACTATATATAGTGACCGTAAAGAGCGTACTGTTACATACGTTGACTGCCAGTGTATTTTTCTCATTTCAAATTAAGCCATATTAATTGGAAAGGATGCAGTATGGACTACTACTACTAGTACTAGTACTGCTTTGATGTGTCCCGTCAACTCGCCGAACGAGGAGAAGCTTGCTTACTACGCCTCTCCCTCGCCCATGCGTGTGGTGGTTCGCAGGACGAGGAGAGGGTTTTGACTACAGCGCCCTCTCCCCTCGCCCTCGCGGTGGACGTGCAACAGTTCAATCGGTGTCAGATTGCCAGAAGCATATTGTACTGTAGTATCATCATTGTTGGACCTTCCGAAGAGGCGAAGAGCCAAGTGCAAGGTTCACACGAGTATGAACTGTTGAACCTCCCGAAGAGGCAAAGAGCCAAGCGCAAGGTTTTATAGGAGTTTTCATCCTAGTAGGACTGTACTAGTACAACTATAGCGAATGATGCTACTGTATGATGCCGCCACGTCACGTATATCCAAAGCTGTGCCACCTTTTTTTTCTCAAAGAGCATGTTGGAGCCCGTGCAACAACCACACAAGTTGCACGTACACATAATACATTTACTAGTAATAAATTCTAAAGGACAAATGCCAGTATGCCACACAAGTTTGTCTCCAACTCATGTGATAAATTTGTGCACAACTAGTCTACATATATTCACAGCGCTACCATTCACAATTATCGTACTCCACTTACACGTTATAGATGGGCTACATGTCCTCCTCCAGGTTCCAGTCCCAGGTGTTCTTCATGGATGGCACGATCCATAGCGGTGGGCAATGGGAATCATTGTCGCAGCTTTCTAGTCTGGTTCCACACGATGGAGACTCATCCAAGCTGAAGCGGCATAAATTAGGGATAGCGTGTCCGAGCATGTCGTTCATCCGGCGGTGCGCACTGAAGACACAACCATGCTTCATGAACGGCAGGCCTTCCGTGTCGTGCACGGAAGGTGGCATCTGCTTCACAATGGGGTAGCTATCCCCGATGAAAAGCGAGTACTCTCCAAGAGTGTTCCTCGGCACCCACGTAGCATCACGGGGGTCGAACTCGGCGCCGTTCATCTGGTACACGCGGCATCCCAGATCTGGACACATGGTGACGTACATAGTCAAGGTCCATGCATAATAATGTTGTGCTCAAATGTGGCGGTCAGTAATACTGTGCAACAAATAGTACTACTCTGGTATAGAGGAAGTAAAATAACCGGCTTATTATATATAGCCACTCTTGGCTACATGGATGAGATAGTAAGACATGGAAAAACAAAAATGGTGGCAGCTAGTGGGTTCAAGTCTTCAAGGGCCTAGCTAGCTATACGCGTCCTCCAAGGTAAAAAGTTCTCCTACTAGTACTACAAAGTATACTACTAGTACAACAATGAAAGAGAAGGCGAGAGGGTTAAAAAATGGAATTCCTGGGTAGATGGTGACGGTCCGATCATGGTAGATTATGTGGCCATGTTGCGCATCAGTGGTACCATGGGTAACGACTGCTAAGATAGTTGATCCCAATATGCCAAAGTCAGCTACAAGGTTCCAGGTTAGACCGAATCGCGGATGCAAATGCACATCCAGGATCGGCGATCTTATTTTGATCGGGGGATGACTGGTCCCTACAAAATAATGGAGTACCGTTAGGGATGCAAATAATGGTTTGTGCATTCCGTTTGTAATCTCCCGTACCGTAGGATGTCAACCAGATGAAACAAGTCCCGTGGCTTGTCACCGCAAAGATGCGGCCTAGATGGCGCATGGCGTCTTCAAACGTGTAGGGGTACAAATCTGTCGCCGCCAACATGCGCCAGCCTCTGCCATTACTACCTCCTGCATTGATGGCAATCCTTATGTCGAACACCGCGATGAGATAGTAATCGTCGTAGCCGCGTCGCTTTGTCGGCGGGTCCGCAATTGCTATCTTCTTCAATCTCATGTAGGCATCATCATACGTATTCTTGCCCAGCCAGTCCGGAAGGCTGATCCTAATGGTGGAGAAGGGGTCTACCGGGACGGCCACACTGCTGTGGATGTTGTGCAAAATGATGGTGGTATCCGGCCGGAGGTATGCAAGCCAATCTTTGTTGGCACCGACCCAGACCTATATATAAGACGGTGGGTAGCGGAGAAATTACGGGATGGAAATGGAATAACTATGTACTACATGATCAAACTCCATTACTGACCTGCTCATCGGATAAAATCCGACTACCTCTCAACGTCGCCAACTCTAGCGGAGTCAACATGCAATCATGGCCAGGGAGCGGTGGACTATTCGAAGGATTGTCCCATAAAAGAACCTTCTCCTCGAGGATGCATGGAAGACCAACAAGCATGACCTGTTTAAGCAGTGTCTTGAAAAAGTTGGTGCAGGAAGCACCGAGTCTTGCGGCGGTGAGGACGTCGGAGCGGCGTGTGATTTCTCCCACAGGATCGTCATCCAAGGTCTCCCAGCCCCGACGAGGAGGAGAACCGCCTGGAGAATCCATGGGAGCAGCGACGAACTGCCTTCTCTTCGGGGGAGGGCAACTAGCGAGGAGGAGATAAGAGCATAGTAACCGCAGGGCCTCGTCCCTTCCAACTGTAGATCGTTCCTCAACAAAGGGGTGAGGCTATTATTTACTACTAGTACTCCCTCCGATTCTTTTTAATCTACGCATGAGCAGACCCGGATACCAAGGCAGGGGCTCGCTGCATGCTTTCTGGACGGAAATACCCCTGGCGCATGGATGGGAGGAGTTAGCAGCTATAAATGCCCCATTCAGCCCATTGGCTGTCCGCCCGCGTTCTCCTCTCTCTGCATGCTGCATGGATGTCTCCCTCTCTCTCACATGACTGCATGTGGTGGCACTGGCCTATGAGAAGCTCGCGTGGAGATAGCAATCTTCTCTCTATAAGTGATTTTTTTGAAAGAAAGGGATTATGGAACGTTATGGGATTGCATTATACTATAAATAATAGCACTAGTAAGAAATTTTTGGCACTAGGTAGTAGTTTTTGGCATGGATTAAGAAATTTTGGGTATGTTTTTGCCATTTTTTATACACGCCAACTAGTGTCAAAAAACGTCTTACATTATGTGACGGAGGAGTATGTACTCGTACTGTAGTAGTACTAGTACTACTTTTCTCAACTAGTAGTGCGATGTACTGTAGTTCTAGTCTAGTCTAGTATAGTGCACCAGTTTTGAACTCTTGAATCTCAGGGCCAAGGAGCTACCGTTGGAAGTGGAGGGTACTACTGTTCTCTAGAACCATCGCTGTACTATCAATGCAGGGGAAGTACACCTGCGTAGTGGCCTAGTGGGTACTCTCGGTGCTCTATTCAGCCGCTCCTCTCACGTAGCTGGCCTACTCAGCTGCTCCTCTCACACACACACTAGTAGCCTGTTTATCAGCGACGGTTACTGCAGGGGCAGAACATTTGAGTTATTTGATACAGCAAGACTAGGCTTTTCGCTTCCATTTGTGGAGGTGTAATGGATCTCGTCGAACTTTGTTAGTAGTTCCTTCTTTATGAATGAGATGAAGCAAAGCTTTTGCCTCCGTTTCAAAAAAAACACGGCAAGAGGAATTTCTTTTATAGTAGAGCCGATAATGGAGTGAAGTCCATGCATGCAACGCCACAAGCTACAGAGTAGTAGTAGAGCACTTTACGTACAGAGCCATATTGCACAGTCCCCAATGCCCCGCCAGGCTTTTCTGGCTCCTCGGGCTTAATTGGGAGGCGCTAGTTTAAATATGCTACTAGCTGGAAGCTGCAAGCAAGGTGCGGCTAGGGCGAGCATGCAAGCCACGGGATGCTGGGAAGGAAAACCCGTTCACATGGCTAGGCTGTCCAGTGCACCCAGATTGTGGGGCCGCACGTCTGTTTGACTTCAAAACTCAAACTACCTGTGTAAAATATTGGCTCGCAGCAAAGTGTAGTAGTACTATTTTTTTAAAAAGGCTGCCGTACGTTCGGCCGGGATCGAACCCACAAAATGAGGTATACACTCCCGCGACCACTAGTAGTACTTGTCGGAGTACAACGCAACCTAGAATCACCTTTTGTCGCTAGTAGTACGTACATTGTTCCTTACAAGAAACCCCTAAGAGCATGGTTAATAGTATAGCCAGCTGCTGGCTATAAGCCAGTTCCATGTCATCTACAGCCCATCTTATAGCCAACATGTAGTAGTAGTTTATTTCTTATAGCCCGCTGACTCAGCTCTATTGTAGTACTTCCTCTAATAATGCAAGAAACCACTAAAATGCCAAGAAACTACTACCACTTGCATACATGGCAGACTTAAGATAAGACTACCTTATCAACCATTGTACATGCTCTTACCAACAAAAATCCTCGAGTGACCTCCTACCTCCGGCCCGTCCACCTAGTCATCCTCGGCCATGGGACGCAGCTACCGCCGCTAGTAGAAGGTGAGGTCACCGCCGGTGGTGCGGAGCCCATGTTGCGGCAGCCCGGATGCCAGCTCCGTCCGGCGCTCGCGGCCGCTAGCTAGCCAAGATAGCTCCGTCCAGCTGCTTGTCTGCAAGGTTTGCTAGCTAGATTGGCAAGGCAGCGCGGCGGCTTGCTTGCGCGCGCCGCGCTAAGGCCAGCCATCTGGCTCGAGCGAAGGCCAGCAGGGCGGCTTGCTCGCTCGTGAGTCACGCTCGAGCCAGCCTGCCAACCCGTGCGGAGGCCAGCGCGGCGTCCGGCCCGCCCGGCGGAGCGGCGGCCAACTCGCTCATCACCGGCGCCACCGACGAATACGCATCAGTACTGTTTGAAGTAATGTTCAGGAAAAATAATGATTTGAGGGGGAATAACAAGATAGAAGGTCAGATGTGGGTCCCTCGTGTCAACGGTCAAACAAAATGTGTTGGTTTAAGCTGCCTCGTCAGCACGGACATGTGGGCCAACCCTGTCATAAATGGGTTTAAACGAACCTAATTGGTAGGAGTACTAGGTAGTTTTTGGCGTGGATTAAGAAATTTTGGGTATGTTTTTGCTATTTTTGTACAATAGATTCCTCCTAGGGCTGGTTGAAAGTGGTAGTTTTTTGTTAAATACTCTACATATTGTAAGTAGGAGTGAAAGTTAAGCTTGGGAAGCCAATAAGCAAGGCTAATTACATAGTGCATATGTGTACATGATTTGAAGTAAATAACAACCATGAGTGACTAATATCTTGATGGAAAACTCGAAACTATGGAATACTAGGAAAAGAAATGCATGGTTGGAAATAGTAGCAATGTTCATGTCCGTTGCAAAGAATCATAATTAGAATAATACTTATTCACAAACTTGGTACAAAACACTCTAGTTTTGATATACATATGTCACTAGAGATATATTATGTTTCAATTAGAATATATTCCTTGAGCTGTTTTGGTGAGGTCAGGGAGGGATGTGGTTGGTTGTAAGATACTAATTATGGGTTTTTCTGCAAATTGGTAGACAAGTGGGATGTTGGTGAAAAAAGGCAACAACTTACCTCACAATCATTAGATGTAGATCTAATGGTCATAAACAACGGATGGAAGACACACTAGCATCACCAACTTAGTCTTGTGTAGGAGTACTAGCAAGATCCGTACATTGCATGGAACATCAAGATGCATTTTTTTATAAAACACTTTTTGTGATTGACCCTTGCGGGAGTAATCCCATGTGTAAAAACTAACGATATCTCGAGAAATATGAGATAAGGTGAAGAGGAGTGGGGTGTGGTGGTGGTTGGTGGTCGAACTAAGCGGAGGCATGGGGTTTGACGACGCCGGCAGCGGCCACCGGGCTAGTTTGTTCGAGAGGCTTCCTTTCTTAATTGCTCAACAATGAGGTTTGTTGGAGATAAGGATGAACGAGGGAAGGCCTTGTCTGCAAATGTGGAGAGGGGTGCGGGTATCTTTTAGTTTAATTTCCATCCGCCATATATAGATCCGACGGTCTATATTGCAAGATGGCACACATACCATCATCACCAACTCGGTTTTTTATAAGAGAAGAAATATAAGTATGGAGATACAAACATATTACCGATACTTGCTTCCGTAAACTAGCATCTACATTCCATTCAATGCCTCGGCATGTGGGCCCTTAGCACAATGACTTCTCGATTGTGTAAAACAAAGATTTTCCCGTCGCTGACAAGGTGGGGGTGACGGCGGCGCACTTTTTGGCTTGCTCTAGTCCTAGTAGTCATACTAGGTGGTCTAAGCACGTGTAGATTTATTCTTTTTCACGTCTTGTGTTCGCAGTACTGCCACGACTGTTCATGAATAGACGGTAAGTTATTCACGAGGAAACCCTTGTTGAGCGTGTTTGCGAGAGAGAGAGTGTGCGTGTGTGATGTGTTAGAGACTGAGGCAATGATAACAGATTCTTTGTGTCTATGTGTGTGGAGGATAGAGAGAGACATGTACATGGGGCTTTGTGTTGTGTAACGTGGAGACATATATACATAATTAGAGAGTGAGTGTGTGAGATACACATGCAGACATGAGGAGAGATGAGGATCCAGGTAAATGGGTGTTTGTGCGTGTCTATGTGTGTTTGTGCACGCGTTTGTGTGTGAGAGGGAGAGAGTGTATGTGGAGTAGAGAGACCACTGATGATGTAAACCTAGTATAAGGGAAGGGGGAATGTTGTGACATGTGTAGTAGCGAGATAGCATGGGTGCGGGCGGGGGGAGCAGACTATTTGGAAGAGACATCGAGTGTGTGTGGGGGAGAGGGGTGTGAGAGCGAGAGAAAGAGAGAGCTAGCGCCGGAGAGAGAGAGAGAGAGAGAGGAAGAGAGGGGGCGAGAGGGGTCGCTTGTGTCCATAAATGGCGTATAGATAGGGAGACAATGTTGATGTTGTCCGAAATTGGCCTATGAACGGAGACACAAGGGAAGCGAGTCATCGTGTGTGTGACAGGGACTTCATGAGAGAGCTAGAATAGATGGTGCAGAGAACAATGTGCAAAATCGAGAATGATTATACATTAGGGAGCTATGCAAAGAGTCATGACATATATGTATACAGGGAAGGAGCTGGGGCTGGTCCGCATGTGGGAGAGATAGAAAGAGGAGAGTGGTGTATAAGGAGACAAAGTGTGCTTGTTTGTAGTGGTGGTGGTGTGTGAGGTGAGTGCACGAGAACCACATAACTAGGGAGATAGACGTTTGGGGGCGACGTTTTGTGTGTATGGGAAATATACACTCTACATAGTGCGTGTGCTTGGGTAAGAGAGATAGCGGGAGACCTAGAGAGTGAGGGAAGAGATGTGTGCATGCCCGAGAGACAAAGTGATAGAGACCTATGTTGGGGTCCGGACTTTACAAGAGAGACGGGTGTTAATGTGCTCGTGTGTTGGTGTTTGGGGGAGAGAATGACTACTCTCTCTATGTGTGTGTGTGTGTGTGTGTGGTGGGGGGGTTGACTTCAGATAAAGAGTGAGGTGTCTATATTTGAGGGACTTTAGCGTAATTGAGATATTGTGCACTCATGGTTGATCAATTTGTTTCATAGTTTGTACTATGAGATAACGGTACTTTTGAACATGCGTGATATACCTTGATGTACCAAAATTACAAACCTAAGATTGGAATTTTGGAATTTAACTCCATCATTAGCTTTTGTAATTCATTTAAACGGAGGTACATTTTTTGAGTCGGGATTTCGTGATTTCAAATTCATATATCAAACCTAGAGATATACACATACGGGCATGTTCAAACTTTATAATCATCCACTTTATTCATACACATACACATTTTTGCTTTTGTCATCATATTTAGGATAAGCACATTTGGAATTTCATTTGAATTGGACCATATGATGGTATTTGCTTGTAGTAGCTCAATGATCCATATTTGAATTGAATGGACAATCTAAGTTTCGAGTTGGAGACATTGATTTTCAGAACTTGCACATTTTTTTGCGTGCAAAACAAACAAATTGTCGGCCATGATATCATAGTCGGCCGTATGAGAGCAAAATACTTATAATTTTAGGCGCCAAAAGCTTTCAAACTTCCCGCTCACATCGAAATATCACGCGCCCGAAAGTTTAGCCCTGCGATATTCCTGTTTTACTCTGCCACATGAATGGAAAAGGGCTGCTTTGGTAACTCCATTGTTTTCCCCTCTTTGCCCCCAACATTCTTCCCCAGAGCCCCTCCCCGACCCCCAACCACGGCAAGCTGCCGAATCTAGTCCTCCACCACAGCGATGGACCTCACACCCCACTGGATCTACCTTCCACACCTTGGAACCCCCAATTGCCAACTCACCACTTCACTGGAGCCGCTTCAGTGACTGGCTTGTCCACCGCTCCAGATCTCCTTGACCGCCATCATGGTCCACCGCACCGGATCTGCTTAACCGGCGCCCTCGTCCACCACAGCGTAGGCCCTTCACTGACTCCCTCGTCCGCCCCTTCCCTGGCCCTTCATACAAGCCCTCGTCCGCCGCAACAGATCCGCCTCACCGAAAGCACTGTACAACGCGCCCACCGAAGCCAATGTCCACTGCACCAGACCCGCTCCACGGATGCCATATTCAACTCCACCGGCCCTGCTTTACCGATGCCGCAGCCTCATCAGGTTATTTTGATTTGTACTCCTTCGATTTTTCTCTTTATCGTGCAACTGTTCACTTACCACAGATGAGCTTTCTTGTATGTCGACAGGCGCCCCAACCGTAGCACCGGAGCCGCTTCAGCGATGGTGACAGCCGGCCCAAACTCAACCGCAACACGAGCACCATCGACGATCCTTAGCTATCAAGTATGACAACGATACCCATACGCCGCTGAGAATCAGGTACTATTATCCAACGGCTGGCGCCTACGTTCACTTTCCTAGCATAAGCACCGCACCTTTGAATTTCTTCAGGGCATCATTCAGTTTTTCATGAGACGCGTTATTTTGCTTGCACCTATAGGGCCATACTTCTGGCAGTGAACATGTTACATGTGCTAAATTACATACCAGTGCACATATAGTTAATATGCTTTAGTTTTGTTCTGATGCCACCTGTTGGTTCCATCAGACTGCTTAATGTTCTCTATGTTTAATTACACATCAGCAAACTAGCATGTGGTTCCGCTGCTTTTTGTTTGTTTTACCCTACATTTTCTGATGCTTTCTATTACATCACTGCTCCGAGCCTCTGTTCATTACTTGTTTGTGTGTTCTTGATCTTCCCAAGTTGCATGACTAATTTGATGCTTCTATTAATTATGGAGCTGCCAACCCCATCAAGCAAAATATTTGTTCTTTTGGGGCTGGCACCTCGAACAAGCATAAAAATAGAGGGAAGCAGATATACTCCCTCCGATTCTATTTACTCTACCCATAACTCTTGACCCGCATACCAAGGAGGGCACTGGTTTAATTTTTCTGGACTAATTTGCCAATTAATTAGGGCAGAGGCGGATGGGGCGGGGCACAAAAGGAAACCAGCGCTAGGAATCGGCAACGCGCAGGCTAATACGAGAAAACTGAGAAAAAGTTATACGCAAAGTAAAAAGAATCGGAGGGAGTATTGTCATGTATGCACACACCCTTCTTTCATTAGTTTAGATGAACCATTGATGATCAATTCGGACCAGCGCATGCGATTAAAATTAATTTTACCTAAATAGATGGTGCAGAATAAACTACAACAACTAGATTTGCAACCACGGGATGCTGACGATATCTTCAAAGAACATTGCAACAGCAGCTAGGCTTCACATCAACATATGGTAAGCCAGTGTGTTTTAGTACATGTGAAATGTAATGCGAGTGGGATGCTTTCTTGGCTTGTGCCCTCAACGTGTAATCCTACCGAATTACAAATAGTTCAGTTGTCTGCTTTGCTGTATTGCTTGATTCGAATGCTTATTTGTTGTTACGCTATACCTGAGTTGGCCAATATGTCAGCAGTGCCTGCTGTACTATCGTAAAGAAATGCATGCCTATTTCATTTGAGTCCTTAACTTTTCCTCTCAACTTCATCACAAGACTGTCTTCGTAGTTTATATGAGGCCACACTGTTAAGTGCTTTCTCAGATTATTTCAACTGCTTAGATGCCTTGGCAACTTAAATATAGCGGTTGTACACTCCCTTTCAACTAGGGATGTCAACTGGGTCCGGTTTAATCCCGATTAAAGTCCACTAGTGGTATGATAGTTCAAAAGAGTTTTTGTTTTTTTGAGGAAAATGAACTAGGGAGGTAGCAAAAACTAACTAGATGGGACTGGCGGATTTTGTTTATTTGCCACTTACATCCCTAGTTTCATCTTACCATTTTAATTTCTCTTTGGCTGATGCTGCTTTGAACCATTTAAATATAGTTTGCCATGCTCAGCAATAATTCGTCCATCGTTTACCATGTAAGCTTACTGCCTGGATCATATGATAACTATCTCTTACTGATGTCAAGCGGAAACCTTTCAGGATGCCGTTCACACTAGGACACAATGTACAACCCCAGAATCTATTTGTGGAAGCAGTGCGCCATCCATGTTACCAGATGGTAGCAGTTCAGAGGCAACACCGCCGGAGAGCAGTCTGAGCACAGATATTATAGTGCTTGAGGCTCTACTAGAGGCAGAAAGAGATGGTGTGGCTGCCATGAATGAGGTAATATTTATCTTGAGGCTGGAAATTACGGAATTAGCGGCACGCATTATGCAAGCAACCCAAGAATTGGAGGAAGTAAGAATGTTGCATTTGAAGACGGAGGAGGTCCTGCTATTTATGCTATCTGAAGCCCAAGATAATCCCAGTTCTTCTTTAGATACCCGTTCAAATTTTCATTACATTATTGTACTTGCATGTTGTGTCATGTCTCTGAATGGATTATGTTGAAAGACCCCCTATGTTGTCCATGTGTTGTAATGATCCGAATTTTTTAGGCGAGGTAATCCTCAGAACTTGTATGATTGACATAAGGTGAACTGTTTGTCATGTGAGCATATTGTGTTGGATGAAATAACTGTTTGACTCAGAGTGTATCCAACCTACTGAATTCGAAGATCACGACATTTCTAAATCATAATCATATATAAAGCTGGAATAAATCTTTGTTGTGGTTTTGAAGAAATAAATAACAAAATGTATAATTATCTGTGGATATTCGTAATCAAATACAAATTGGATTTGAATTTAGTTTGCCAGGTCCCAGCGCAAACGTTAATGCTAATTCTCCCAAGTTTTGAACGAAGCGGCTAAACACCCACTATAATTTGTGGGCTACTCGAAGCAAGTGTTTGCGAGATGGAAATTACTGTCTACCCCTGACACTTGACATCCTTATCGACAGTATTTACACTGCTGTCGATAGGGGTAGACTAGTAACTTCAATCAGACGTGACACGACGGCCTCTGAGCCCATTCAGACACGGTGGGCGCCAAACGTGGGTGGCAAAACACATTTGATTGTCCGAAAGACATGTGTCTCTTCCTCCATTTCCCCATTCATACACGGTGGGCGGCAAAACAAACTCTCCTCGTCCGAAATCGATGTAGGCTTATATTTTAAATAGGGGCAGATGTGTAACTTCCATCAGACGTGACACAACCGCCCTACCTGTCAGCCCCGTTCATACACCGTGGGCGCCAACCGTGGGCGGAAAAACACCCTCTCCTTGCCCGAAATAGTTACTGGCAAATATTTGGGAGATGCGAGATTACCGTCCTATCCCCAACCGACGCGATGTCCGAAATTTTAAACGGGGGATAAGTTCGTAACTTCCCCCATTTCAGAGAAGCGCATCCCAAAGTTTGAGATTCCCCCTCCCCTCCATTTCCCTATTCATAAACCGTCGGCGGCACGACAACCTCCGCACTGCGGCCAGCCTCCTCCGTCCGCCACCCCATCCTCCACCTTGCCGGAGCCGCTACCCCTACCCCGTCGTCCACTGCAAGAGATGGACGTCTCTCATCCATGACGCTGGACCAGCATCCTTTCATTGCCTCCTCTCGCTTCATCGGCGCCGTCGTCCACCTTGCCGTTGCCACTCCTACGACCGCCTCGTCCACGGCAACAGGATATATCCCTTGACCCGGCCGTCTGCCATCTAAAGTCTTCTTCCCGGCCGCCGACAGCCATCGCACCAGCAGCACCCTCAACATATCAGCATAGGCCTACACGGTGTCGCAAGAGAGGTGGTACTCTTCCATATGTGCTTAAGTTATTGATCTCACCCAGAAAATAGATCGTAATTTGTTTACTGTACTTTTCTTGTCCGTACCAAATCGTAGTGGCTAGTTGAAAGCAAACATTGGTTGTGAAGTAGCTTTGTCCGGTTTGCACCTTCAGATCCGCCATGGCACAGGCACTATACTCGTAAGGCTTATGGGTTCTCCCCTTTATATTCACTACCATCATCATAGGTGCTTCGTGTCGTGCTAGCACTGCTCCTCAAGACCTTAACCCAAAGCTTATGTGTTGAAATACGAATCTGATATGATGCTCATATCACTAAAACAGAGAACGTTTAATCGGTCACCTAATGTTCCTATATTCGTTTCGAAAATCATGTGCGCCACCCACTGGTCCAGCTAGTTCCACTTTCCTGATTTTTCTCTTGATGCTTAGGGTTTTCCCCTTTTATCTACTCTACTATGATCTGCGTAGGTGCTTTCTGTTGTACTAGCATTACTCCACCCTTCAAGCTAAACAACACAACACTCAGAATTCGAAAGCTTAGTTGTTCAAATATGATTGTGATATGATACTGATATTAGTTAACCGACACATTTAATTGGTTAGCTAAAGGTCCCACTTGAGTTTCCAAATGCATGTCGCGACATATAGAGAGACAACATAATTGCATTTCTTTGTCACTTGTTGACCGTACTTTCTTGTCCATACCAAATCTTAGTTGTTATTTCAATGCAAACATCGGTTGCTAACTACCCTTTGCGCGGTTTGCAGCTTCAGATCTGCCATCCCACTGCCACGGTCAACATTGTACTCATCATGCTTATGTTTGCCCCATTTTATGATGACCACAATCAGCCTACGCGGTCCATGTCGTAATAGCACTGCTCCACCCATCGAGGTAAACAAGCTTAGTTGTACAAATTCATATATGATATTATTGCTGATATTAGTAAAACTGAGAGATGTTTAATTGGTTAGCTAAATGTTCCTACTTTAGTTTCGAAATGCATGTGAGCCACATATGGAGAGACCGGAAAGAATAGTATTTGTCTGTGCGTTCTGGTTCATCATGGGTGGCCAACCGACATTGTATTAAAAGACTTGTAATATATTCAATCTGCTTGCTCTTCTGCTCTTCTTTAAGATGATACTCTTCTCTCGTGGTCGACTGGTCAGGTCGAGTTGTTCTCCCTTAGTATATTTTGAATCTGTCAGGTCAGGTCGACTTGTTCTTCTTTACTATATGTTGAAGCTATCATCTGCAAAGTGTCATCACTTCTGGAGCTCTCATATTTTGAGTAGTAGGCCACATTATATTTATGCACACAACAAATTACAGCATGCATGGCATCTTTTAAAAGAATTGCAGAGATAGCACAAATGGGTTTACAGGGAGGCAGTATTGGATTAGAATCACTTCTGCATTACAAAGAAAATCTCACTTGTTTTTATGTTTTCATGCATGTCAGACGTTGAACATTATCAAAATGAATATGGGAATGGGCGCACGAGAGGAATATTGCGGAATGATCCACTGCCTAACAAACTTGGCATGGTGGAGGATGGCCTATCTTATTCACCCATCAAGGTGCTTGATCTAACTTTGCAAAGTTGTATTGGTCGCACATATTTTGCTTCTGACCTCTTGCATTACTTCTACTTTGTTACACCATCTGCTTAGTTTAAGCATCATATATGAGTATATGCCATACCTATCCATTTTCTGTACCTATTCCATGTGTCGTCACACTATGTTTTTCCAGTCAAATGTTGTTCTCTCGTAATAGGTGTCCAAAAGGAAGAGGGTGAGTGCAGGTAATCATGTAGTACAAACTAGGTATTTGGAAAAGGTAGTGATACCTGTTAAATCAGATAGATCAGCAGCCACAGAAAACACATGCCCAACTGTACGACACTTTACCCCTACTCCAGTGGCCAAACCCCTATTAGAACTACTGGGAGCCCAGCATCAGGTACTGTCTATGATATCAATTCAAAATTTGAACTCCTAAATTTATGCTTGTGCCTTACCTTCTCTCTTGTATGAAAACTAATTTCAGATGAATCTCCTTGCTCAAAGGATCATACGATCTCAAAACAGTAATGGGCTTTGCATTGCTCTTGTCAGTACCTCTCTCCCTTTGCCTTGTAACGCTGTACTTAATTAATTGCTATTTGATTATGTATCATCAGTCTGCACCTGAGCTTCATTATCCTCTGTTTCTTCCAATATTATTTGATCTATATTTACTCTTTGCAAAATGTAGAATAATGGCAACGCTTATAAAGAATTTTCTTTGGGGAATTTATTGAATTATCCTTCAATCAACATGGAGAAGGGCTTTGTCCAGCCCGTGTTAACATGTAATGTAAGTTCATCCTTCTCAAGCCTTCAAACTTTGTCCTAGTATAGATTTGGATAGGCATCATTTCCTCCACTGTTGTTTGCTTTGCTGTTTACATCTGATTGGATGTTTGCAACAACTACTAGTTTCAAATTGTAGTTGTAAAAACATGTTCCTTATGCAGAACAGATCCATTTATTTGCTTATATAATTGTGAAACCTGTTACGTGTCTCCTTGTTTCTCTTTCAGACTCGTATCTCTTACGCCAGGCAGAACTTTAGGGAAGATAGTGAGACAAACCATCTTGAGGACAGCGAGATGACCCCAAGGTCCTGTCTTGATGAAGAAAGTGAGTTGAAGCTACTCACCAGCAGGTGTGAGACAACCTCTGTGCAGACGCTGCCTCAATCAGTTCGACTTCTTCAGTCTCGACTTAAAGCGAAAAGGCTTGCTTTAGCTCAGCTCCGACTTGAAGTCAAAGATGCAATGAAGATGTCAGAGGACTGCCATGCGCACCATCATGCCTTAAATCTAGTGTTGATGCATCTATCATTGACACAACTGAGGTCTACTCAGCTTCTTCAGCTGTTTGGGGGGGCCCGACCTGGCCAGGCCTAGTGCCTTCTGAAGTGCTCTCAGTTTTGTATATTCTTTTGTCGGCGCGTTTATTTGCACTGGTGGCGAACTTTGATGCCCAGTGGATGTAATATGTGTGATAGCCGTGATAGCCTAGCGCAAGTTGCTTGCTTATTTATTTCCTTGTTGTCTTGTTTATTTGTTTGCTTCTAGTCATTGCAGTTTTTTTTCCGCGGTTTGCTAGTGGCTGCAATAACCTATTTTTTAAAACTAGGCCACAATAACCATGGGCTAATATTTACTGTAGTGACACTGGGCCTCCTACGGGCCATAGAAACAGTGGGCCTTCTACGGGCCGTAGAAATAGTGGGCCTTCTATGGGCCATAGAAACAATGGGCCTTCTACGGGCCGTATCACCAATGGGCCTTATACGGGCAGTATGATCGATGGCCAAACATGGGCTAATAACAGGCCGCATTATGGCCGTAAACGGGCTAGAGTTGGAATCGTCCGTTCATGGGCCGACCATAACGGGCCATCATTAATAGGACGTATTTGATGACGCTATGAAAACGGCCCAACGTATTAATGGACCACAAATGGGCCGACTGTAACCACGGGCTGAATTTGGCCCACAAGCAGAAAATGATAGTAACGGGCCGTAAGTAAACGAATGCTGGAAATGAGCCCAAGAATAAATGGGCTCTGAGAAGGCCGAAAGATAACATGGGCTGGAAACAGCCCAACGGAATAACGGGCCGTTAATGGGTATAAAGTGATACACTGTTCATTACAGGCCAGTTTCACCACGAGCCGTTAATGGGTGTAAAGTGATACACTGTTCATTATGGGCCAGTTTCACCACGGGCCGTTAGTAGGCCAAGAGTTACATAGGGCCTCATATGGGCCGAAAGACTCATGGGCCATACATGGGACATAAGTGAAAACGGGCTGGAATCATATTGGATGGCCTAGATGACGCTACTGGGCCTAATTCGGATAGGGCGTAACGGGCCTTGGGTTAGCGGGCTGTAAATGGGCTATATTCGAACAGGCCGTTAACAGGCTTTCCATGGGCCGGCCTGCCAGCTTTTGACCAAGTCAAATGGGCCGGCCTTTTCACAGGAATGGGCCTCTATTGGGCCGTGCCACGTGTCGACGTATCATAGGCGCCCTCCATCCAATGAGTGGTTGACATCTGTCCCAACAATGAGCCGACACGTGTTTCCTCCAGCCAATGATGATTTTACATGTGGAAAATTCCCATTGGTCGGGGCTGTTAACGGGTTATCGGATCCAAAACCCGACACGATAGCTTAACGGCATTTTGTTACGGTGGATGCCACGTGTCGGTCACCCTTGACGAAAGCACTTCTATGACACGTGATTTATCGTCATGGAAGTGGACACTTCCGTGATGATAATTTTGGTAATGTCATGGAACACTTCTACGACAACACAGGTATGACTATCTTGATTCTGTCATAAATTTGTCATGGATGTACATGCATGACAAAAAAAGCGACCTACTGTGACAAACACGTATCATCACGGAAGTGTATTTTTTTGTAGTGATATGTGGGAGCCAATATGAACATCCAGGTTCCGCTATTGGTTATTGACCAGAGACGTGTCTCGGTCATGTCTACATAGTTCTCGAACCCGTAGGGTCCGCACGCTTAACGTTCGGTGACGATCAGTATTATGACTTTATGTGTGTTGATGAACCGAAGGTTGTTCGAAGTCCCGGATGTGATCACGGGCATGACGAGGAGTTTTGAAATGGTCAAGACATAAAGATCAATATATTGGAAGCCTATGTTTGGACATCGGAGAGGTTCCGAGTGAGTTCGGGCATATATCGGAGTACCGGGGGGGCGGGGTTGCCGGAACCCCCTGGGGAGTATATGGGCCCTAATGGGCTTTAGTGGAGAGAGAGAGAGGCAGCCAGGGCAGGTCGCGTGCCCCCTCCCCCTATGGTCCGAATTGGACTAGGAAGGGGGGCGGCGCCCCCCTTTCCTTCCTCCCTCTCCCCCCTTCCTTCTCTCTTAGTCCAACTAGGGAAGGGGGTGAATCCTACTCCCGGAGGGAGTAGGACTCCTCCAGGGCGCGCCATAGAGGGCCGGCACTCCCCCCTCCTCCACTCCTTTATATACAAGGGAGGGGGCACCCCATAGACATAGAAGTTGATCATTGATCTCTTAGCCATGTCCGGTGCCCCCCTCCACCATAATCCACCTCGGTCATATCGTAGCGGTGCTTAGGCGAAGCCTTGTTCTGGTAGCATCATCATCACTGTCATCACACTGTTGTGCTGATGAAGCTCTCCCTCAACACTCCACTGGATCGTGAGTTCGTGGGACGTCACCAAGCCGAACGTGTGCAGATCACGGAGGTGCCGTACTTTCGGTACTAGGATTGGTCGATCGTGAAGACGTACGACTACATCAACCGCGTTGTCATAACGCTTCCTCTTACGGTCTACGAGGGTACGTAGACAACACTCTCCCCTCTCGTTGCTATACATCACCATGATCTTGCGTGTGCGTAGGATTTTTTTTGAAATTACCGCGTTCCCCAACACACGCCTCTACTACCACACGTGTGTGCCTCTACTACCACACGTGCCCTTCCTTACACGGCCACGGTTCATCACCGCAGCCTGCAAACAGACCGATCGACCAGTATGTACGTACACATTCACGACCAGAATGACAACGCTATGTACGCTTCGACCGGGTGGGTCCCGACTGTCAGGCACTTCCTTGCGTGCGAAGATGTAGCTGGTGGGTCCCAACAGTCAAGGGGGCGAATTATTTTTTTGCCCGAAATATGGACGCACTTCCTTGCGTGCGAAGATGTAGCTGGTGGGTCCCAGCAGTCAGGGGGAAACATTTTTTTGTGAAATACGGTGGCCCATCCGATGGGTCCCCGCTGTTAGGTGGAGGAATCATTATTTTCCGCGTAATAAGGAGGCACTTCCTTGCTGTGGCCGTGGACCCAGCTGTCAGCCTCTCCATGTACAATACTCTTCCGATGGAAGTCGTTCCTTGACCACGTTGACCACGCCGCGCCGGGAGCACCAGGGCGGTGGACGACAGCGAGGCCTAGGACGGGGACGACGCGGAGCCGAGGAAGACGCGGCAGTGGAAGCCCATGCGGAGAGGAGTACGAGGGTTCGCTGGTTCGGCTTTGGTGTGAGGCTACCGACGCCGTAGAGGAGGGATGGCCTGGCCAGCAGTGGGAGTAGTAGGGGGGTGAGGCCTTTGTGGCAGCACAGCCGGCCACGGGAGGCGGGAGCAAGCGGCACGACCGGCGCTGCTTTGGGCGGCTGGAGCGAGAAGACCAGAGGTTGAAGAAGCACTATGGCCGTTGGATGGACATCGTACGGTCACTTGAGATAGAATCATTCATATTGACTAAGTTGACAAAGCCCTCCGTCACCGTCATCTTAGTAGGTCCACAAGTCAGCCTCCCACAATGGTGGGTCCCAGCTAGCATGGGGAGTATTCATTTTTTTGTGCATAATAAGGAGGCACTTCCTTGTGTGCGAAGATATAGCTGGTGGGTCCGAGCTGACGGCGGGGGAAACATTTTTTTCAAGAAATACAGAGGCCCTTCCGGTGTGTCCCAACTGTCAGGTGGAGGAATCATTATGTTGCGTGTAATAAGGAGGCATTTCCTTGTATGGACCCCTATTGTCAGCCTCTTCTGATGTATGATGTTTGTTGACCATGTTGACCTCGCCGCGCCGAGAGCATGAACGCGGTGGACGAGGGCGAGGCCCAGGAAGGGAACGACCCAAAGCCGGCGAAGCCACCGCAGTGGATGCCCACGCTGAGGGGTGTACGAGCGCTGACTGGTCAGCTGCGGGGTAAGGCTGACGTCGCCAGAAAATAACATGATGTGCGGGTGTGTAGAGGGATGGCATGTGATGTCTACTACACAACCTTCTTCTTGTAGACGTTGTTGGGCCCCCTAGTGCAGAGGTTTGTAGGACAGTAGCAAATTTCCCTCAAGTGGATGACCTAAGGTTTATCAATCCATAGGAGGCGTAGGATGAAGATGGTCTCTCTCAAGCAACCCTGCAACCAAATAACAAAGAGTATCTTGTGTCCCCAACACACCCAATACAATGGTAAATTGTATAGGTGCACTAGTTCGGCGAAGAGATGGTGATACAAGTGGTATATGGATAGTAGATAATAGTTTTTGTAATCTGAAAATATAAAAACAGCAAGGTTACTAATGATAAAAGTGAGCGTAAACGGTATTGCAATGCATTGAAACAAGGCCTAGGGTTCATACTTTCGCTAGTGCAAGTTCTCTCCACAATAATAGCATAATTGGATCACATAACTATCCCTCAACATGCAACAAAGAGTCACTCCAAAGTCACTAATAGCAGAGAACAAACGAAGAGATTATGGTAGGGTATGAAACCACCTCAAAGTTATTCTTTCCAATCAATCCGTTGGGCTATTCCTATAAGTGTCACAAACAGCCCTAGAGTTCATACTAGATTAACACCTCAAGACACAAATCAACCAAAACCCTATTGTCACCTAGATACTCCAATGTCACCCAAAGTATCTGTGGGTATGATTATACAATATGCATCACACAATCTCAGATTCATCTATTCAACCAACACATAGAACCTCAAAGAGTGCCCCAAAGTTTCTACTGGATAATCACGACAAAAACATGTGCCAACCCCTATGCATAAGTTCATGGGCGGAACCCGCAAGTTGGTCACCAAAACATACATCAAGTGAATCACGTGATATCCCATTGTCACCACAGATACGCACGGCAAGACATACATCAAGTGTTCTCAAATCTTTAAAGACTCAATCCGATATGATAACTTCAAAAGGGAAACTCAATCCATTACAAGAGAGTAGAGGGGGAGGAGAAACATAATATCCAACTATAATAGCAAAGCTCGCGATACATCAAGATCGTGCCAAATCAAGAACACGAGAGAGAGAGAGAGAGAGAGAGAGATCAAACACATAGCTACTGGTACATACCCTCAGCCCCGAGGGAGAACTACTCCCTCCTCGTCATGGAGAGCACCAGGATGATGAAGATGGCCACCGGAGAGGGATTCCCCCTCTGGCAGGGTGCCGAAACGGGTCTAGATTGGATTTCGGTGGCTACGAAGGCTTCTGGCGGCGGAACTCCCGATCTATTGTGCTCTCTAATCGTTTTAGGGTATATGGGTATATATAGGAGGAAGAAATACATCAGGGGAGCCACGAGGGGTCCACGAGGGTGGAGGGCGCGCCCAGGAGGGTGGGCGCACCCCCTGCCTCATGGCTTCCTTGTTGATCCCCTGACGTGCACTCCAAGTCTTCTGGGTTGCTTCCGTTCTAAAAATAAGTTCCGTGAAGTTTCAGGTCAATTGGACTCCGTTTGATTTTCCTTTTTTGCGATACTCTAAAACAAGGAAAAAACAGAAACTGGCACTGGGCTCTAGGTTAATAGGTTAGTCCCAAAAATCATATAAAATAGCATATAAATGCATATAAAACATCCAAGGTTGATAATATAATAGCATGGAACAATCAAAAATTATAGATACGTTGGAGACGTATCAGCCTGGAGGCAGCACAGCCAGCCACGGGGGGAGGGAGCAGGCAGTCCTGACGGTGCTGGTTTGGGCGGCTGGAGCAGGAAGATCAGAGATTGAAGAAGCACGGCATCCGTTGGATGGACATCCAACAGTCACTGCTCTGTGTTGACTAAGTTGACAAAGCCTTATGTATGTGTCAAAAAAAATTTAGGACATCGTCATCGTCAACCTAGTAGGCCCAGAAGTCAGCCTCCAAATCTGTGGAAAACAACATACATCCCATTAGCCATTATTTTCAATAATTTACAGCCCATTTGCTAATTCTTAAGGATATTTGAAGCCCATATTCTTCTTATTAGCACTACAGACCATATATTCTAGGCACTGCTAAAAAATTCAATGAAATTTTTCATATTTCGGTGGGGTCCAAACTCTTTTAATCACGAAATTTTGAGTCACGTTAAAAATAATTTTTAAAAAATTATATCAAAATAAAATTCAAAAAACAATTCTCCACAAAAAATGAATGAAATTTAAAATCTTAACTAGCAAGATGCTCGTGCGTTGCACGAAACATGAAGATGCATTTGTATGAGTAGTTTATCTTGTGGGAGAAAAGACAATCTTTAATGTAATTGCGAGCTGGCTTTGGTTTTCATAAGAGTAGAGAGTAGAGAAATCCAGAAAAAAGATATTTTAATGTAAATACCGGTTGGCTTTGGTTTAAAAATTTACAGCCCATTTCTTACAACTTATAGCCCATTTTCTGGGGAAGCCCATTCCTTACTAGTTTACATCCCTCCCTCCTCCTCCTGAAAGATTTGCTGCCCAGGAGGGCTGAGAAAAGCAAGTAGGCCTCGGTTTTGGTGTTCTCCGAAAAAAGAACTAGGCTAGCCATTTTTAGTAAGAAAAAAGATATCAACTGGGCTCGTCATGTGCTTAAGTAAAAGCGTAAGCGTGGGCTAGACGGGCCACAGCCCCCGCACAGCGCGCAGTTGAGCTCCGTCTCTGAAACTAAAAAAACAACTGGGCGAGCTGCCGGGTCCGTGGTGTTATCTGCTCATTGTGTAATTTTAACAAATCCGCCGTCGTGCCGCCCTATGCATCGCCCGTGTGAGATGATACGTTGATGACTTGTCCTGATGACATGCCACCGCTGGTGGATTCCGCGTCCCCCTTGCTGAAGTCAACCGCGTCCTCGTCCTCGTCGCCAGCGCCACCCTCAAGGTTGTAGTACTCGTAGTAGTGCCTGCGCCAGAGCTCATGTTGGTACGCCACCGCCCATTCTTTGTCAGACAAACTCTTCTCTACCTCGACCTCGGCCACGCGCAACTCCTCCTCCTGGCGCTCCTCAATCTCTGCTACCTCCTGCATCTCCAGCTCCCACTCGGCGACCTCATGAGGAAGCAGGAGCTCCATGGCCACCGCCTCCTTTTTAGACGTAGGTTGCATGCTAGAGTCCGAGGTGGCCTGGAATATCTTGGCATGTGCATCATCGATCTTGGCGTGGATGCCCTTGACCCGAGCCAGGGTGACATCGGCGGCACGGGCGACAGCTCGAGCGCTCTCAGCATTTGCAGCCGCCGTCGCAGCAGCAGCTGCAGCCGTCTCGGCTACCGCGGCTGCCCTGTCGGCTGCCGCAGACGCCCTCTTGGTGGAAGCTGCCACGCTCAATGCGGATGCGCCGACACTCTCGGCGTAGGCGG